>NW_017100104.1:0-53850 GCF_001412225.1 Nicrophorus vespilloides | reverse complement strand
ATTGCTATTTAATTTATGTACTATTACAAAGTCTGCTTTACCTGTCTATCATCAGCTTAGTGGACATCCAATGCCAACAATTGGGAAACACTTCTGGAAAAGGATATAAACTTATATTACAACTGTAAAATAATGATAACTAAATTAAAAAATAAATAAAAATGAATCAGAAACAGCCTCTAGCATGAATTTGTCTTTTATTACTTTTCAGATAATGTAGGTAAGATATTATTGATCATCACATAGATATTATAGCTATTTAATTTATGCACTATTACAAAGTCTGCTTTACCTGTCTATCATCAGCTTAGTGGACATCCAATGCCAAGAATTGGGAATCACTTCTGGAAAAGGATATAAACTTATATTACAACTGTAGAATAGTGATAACTAAATTAAAAAATAAATAAAAATGAATCAGAATCAGCCTCTAGCATAAATTTGTCTTTCATTACTTTTCAGATAATGTAGGTAAGATATTATTGATCATCACATAGATATTATTGCTATTTAATTTATGTACTATTACAAAGTCTGCTTTACCTGTTCAGCAGTAGCATGGTTTTTATCCAATGCAATAGAATTGGGAAACACATCTAGAAAAAGATATATAACAACTACATAATATTGATAACTAAATTATATAAAATATCTAATGGATTTTAAAAAGTGGTGCATCAAACTTATAGTAACTTTGCAGCCAGATGATGATTATCATCATCATGAACATATATGATATCAAATATATGCCATTTTTCAAATTATAACCTAAAATTTAATTACGTTAAATTCCGCCACATGGTGCTTATTATTCCCACAATGCAATATTTGACAAAGGGACTTTGAATGTACTACTTACCATCATATAGTTGTACAGTATCGTTTTAAAATAAAAGTGAACACGTGTTCGATTCATTTTATTACCGAAATTTTAATTCACCGTTAAATCATGAAACAACATTAACTAACACTATTTCATAAGTAAATTCGAGTTGTTTATGATTAATTTAGTGAGGATATAAATAAAAAATAACCCTTTTGGAAAATAAAGAACAGTGAATTAAAATAAATAAATGCGTCATCAATGCAATATGAGGCGCCAGCAACACGACAGCACACGACAGACAATTTTGATTTTGTGATATTGCATCACAGTACAATCATGGGGTGGGATTTGGTGGGTAAATTTGATTCGCTTTCGACAAGACTTTCGGTCAGCTATTCCTGACCTATGATTTTTATGATGTGCGCAGTAAAGTCGCTAGTTAATTAATTCGCCGCTTTAACAACGCCTATCTGACTAAAATACCTATATCACTAAATTATTTTTATGTTATTTAAAAAAAACCTAACCGCCACTTGACCTAGACCACTGCATATGAAAATATCCATATTACTAACATTTTCTCGGACCTAGGGCACTAGTGTGGATAAGGATATAAATACGTCTATAAATTATTGATATGTATTTCTAAAAAAAAACCAAAATCAATACAATCAAAAAGAAATGTAATTTATTGTTGTACAGAAAAATAAGTCATAATAAATATAGGGTATGCATTTATTACATTGAGATATCGCGAATCAAACTGTGATAACTGCTAAATGATTTATCACATTGAGATATCGTGTTTCAAACTAGGATAATTGCAAAAATACAAAAATTGAACACTGTACCACAGATCACAAATGTTTCTGAATCAATGGCGTCTAAAGTAAACAAAACTATAAGCGCCGCGATTGCGCATTCTCATAAATTATAGGTAAAGATTAGAGAACAGACTCGCTTCTCAAGTTTCGTATTTAAGTGGAATGGGTTAACAAAGATAAGATGTGCGCGTTCATCTTTTTGTTTTTAATAAAACATCTTTTTGAAAGTTTCTGTATTTAATTAAAAAAATACACATGTAAAATATAAAATCTATACATACATTTTCTTGCATAATATAAATGCATTAATAAACAATATTTCATTCTAAAGTACAAGCACTTTGCTTGTACAAATAATAAAAAAAAAATAAGACATATCCTAACTAATATTATAGATCAACTCTCCATCATTTATTGTTGTTATATTTTGCCCTGATCTAACATTGTCTTCAATAAAAGTCTTTAGCTGTTTCGTAACAGAAGGCATAATAAATATTTTTGATAACAAATTGTAGCATGGTTTACTGCAATTTAATATAGAACAAGCTAGCATTTTATCTAGTTTAGTGTATAGTCTTCCAAATTTCTCCCTATGTGTATTGTTAAGCTGACTTCTTATGAAGGACTGGACTTGACCACTTAGTAAATGAAAGCTTTCAAATTCTTTAAATGACTCAGCCTTGTTTTTTAAAGAAATTACTTTTTTCTCCATATGTCTTAATTTTCGTTTCACACCTGTCATCTCTTTAATTTTCGCTTTCTTTTCATTTTCCATATTCATTATTCTTGCTTTTAAATTTGCTATTTCCATTTTCATTTTAGTTTCAGAATCTACTTGTATCACACCCTTTGTTCTATAACTATTGTGGATTATAGTAGATGCTGGTATTTGCTGTGTTTCAATGCTTTTGAACATGTTTACTGACTTTGTGTTTGTTGAATTGTCCTTCTCTTTTAGCAAATCTAAGTTCATACATTTGGAAGGACAAATCTGGCTTGAAATATCTGTTATTTTCATATCACTTTCTTCAGAACTATTTCCTATTGTAGAATATGTAGATAATTTAGTTGTTGCATCTTTTTCTTTTGATGTATGAGGATTGCATGAATCTTTTTTTAATATTTTATTTTTTGCAAGTTTGAAACGTGGATTTACAATCGTTCCCATTTTGTTCACATGCATTTTCTTTTTCTTTCTTGTAACCTGCATCGGAGATGCTAATGTTCGTAGTATTTTATATTTTCCACTATTTTCTATCTTCGATATATCCGATGCTTTTATTTTTATAAATTTTATGGGATTCGAAACTGAATTAACGTTGTGGTTTTCAGGTTGTGATATTTTAATACCGCCTGAACTTTCTGTAATGATTTCATTTGAAGTAACTGTGTGAATGTCCAACATTGGATCATATTTTCCTAAATTCTCTGTTACAAGACTTACATCTGGTGACTTATTTGTTAATATTGATTTATTTAAGTTCAATTGTAGATTCAAATCATCTTGGCCAATCATTTCTGAAGTTGATATTGGAGGAACATTTTCCATTTTCTCAAATTGTTCTTGTTCTATTTTAATTACGTCTTTTTTTGTTAATTTAGAATTCAAATCTGAAAGTCCATTTTCATTAACTGCAATTTTGGATGACACTAAATCATTTGTTAGCTTTAATAACTCTATTGCTACTATTTTAGGTTGCAAAATTGATTGACACTCATTTTTACAGTTTAAATCTGGCAGAGTATCAGCAATATTCAGATCATTCCCATTGTTTAACAGATATTTAATTTTTGGATCCACATGTTCTTGAAGTTGGATTTTTTTTATTGGTTTAAGTTCTCGTATTATTTTATACTTGCCACTTTTTTCTAAAGCTTCTTTCTTTGATGCCTTTATTCTAATAAATTTGGAATTCTTATGCAATTTACATCCATCATTTACAAATATTGATGCTTTTTTCTCTTCCCCATTTTTAGTACCATTTACCAATAGGCTATTCCTAAGATTTTCAACTTTAATGTTTAATTTCTTATTTTCACATGATTTAGGTTTAACTGGTGTTTTTTTATTTCTAGGTATTAACTTTACATTTTCTCCATCAATTTGTACATATTGTTTTGCAACAACAAATTTTGGACATACATATTTTTTATCTTTTTTTTTTATCACTTCACTTGATGAAACCAAGTTTATACCTTCAGCAATCCTATCAATATCTTTTACTTCTACTGGTATACTTTCTGTTGGTACAGGTACATCAGTACTTTGAAAAGTTGGTCTTAACTTATATTGGTCAGAGAAATGCAAATTGCAAATCTTATATTTTCCAAATTTCCCCACTTCTACTTTGTGAAGTAACTCATTTCCAGTAGCAGCAATCCATTTCTTTAACATATTAATGTCTTTTGGAAATGATCTATATTTTATTTTTAATTTTCTAGATTCACTTTTACATCCTTTAACATTGCAGATATGCATTATGGAATATATTTAACGTCTAAAATGTATATTATTAATATATAGATAGTATTGAAATATTGTTAAACTTACCCAAGTTGTTTATAATTTGATGAAAAATAACACTATCAAGTATTTTATAAATAGATTGACAGGTTATTTAGAGAAAACGGTTCTTTTTGGAAGCTGAATTGTACCAACGGCGTCACCTCACGTAAGATTTTTTAAATAATTTTATAAAGATGAATTGATATTAATTGGAATAGAAGCATTAACAATTTAATTTATATTCAACTGCATTAAAAAATATCGTTACAACTCACTTCTTACACGCACTATCTTGAAAATATTGTTGGTTGGGCCACTGTGGTGGCGTAGTCATCGAATCTTAGTTGAACAGTAGTTCTTATAGAGGCGCCACTGGTGGCAAGCGACAAATAATTTAAATTTTGAAAATTGTTTACAAGAATCCAATGAAGGATTTTCCACTTACGAGAGATGAATGTTACTTAAATAAAATATTTATAAACAAAAATAAGTGCTTAATAAATGTTCATAAAATATAGTTTATAACTATTTTTATTATTATTATTACAAATACATAATAAAAATAGTACAAATTACATTATATATATTCATTACATATTGTATCTACAACTTTAAATAATGTTTAATATATAATAAAGGAAACAATAACAATATAAATAATAATTTAATGATTTATTTAAGTAAAACATATTCTTGAATATTCTTTTTGGTTCTATGAAGATATTCATTTACAAAAAATGTAGTTAGACAAAGAATTCCCTGCTTTGCAAGTGGTGCATAATCTTCGATATTTGTAACAGACTTTTGCTCCAATAAACAATGAGTTGCGTAAACGCTTTCAGTGAATGGTGGACTAAAGATAAACTGATTAAGAATAACAATTTTAATAACATATTAACGTACCTCATGTTGACCACCAAACCATCGCCCGCTTCTATAACTCTTACTATGGGTTCCTTTTTAGCAGCAACGACGATGGCTCTCATATCGTGAAATGCCCCGTAACCACGTTCAGTTATCTCTTTTCTCCAATAATGAACGCATTCGGCTCTCTCTTTATCAGCTACTTTAATCATTGGTAAACATTTCGAATTTCCAAACTCATACTTTTCTTCCTAAAAATGCACAGAAGAGAATTTCAGCCAAACAAAATCAGTTTAGTTTAATCAATATTACATCCAATAATTTTCCAGCTTCTGCAGAATCTTGAACATATGAAGTATGAAGCACCCATTTGCCTGCAGCCATCGATGCTAATAATTTTTCATTTCTACTTAATTTTGGACATATTAAATGAGTGCTAGAAGGGTCATAATTTGTTAATTCAGATACACCAATCCCTAACATTTCCAACATTTTAACAAGCTCTTCCCTTTCCTCCATTTCAACGCCAGATATCATAAACATTAATGGTTTATTTGTTTCTGGGACCTGCAAAAACAATATTTCTTAAAGTTATATAAGCAATAATGAATATATGTATTACATTGGATTGAGCAATTTCCATGTTATCATCCCAACCGACAGTCAACGGTTGAGATTCTTTTTCGTAATACGCTTCTACTGGAATTAAATCCAATTTTTTTGTTGAACTTCGTCTGGTTCCACCGCTAGCACGAATCATGTCTTGTAACTGTTGTAATTTTTCATTTACCAAACTAGTTTCTGAGGTTTCCTAAATAGCACGTATATATTTTTTAATAATAAAAGAAAATATGTTTACGTACTTCACCAGATGGTTCTTTGACAGGTGTAGTGTCCATTGGTTCATCTGCAGGTGGTGTCTCGCCTTCGAAATCTAATTTTGAGCAATAAGGTGTACGGAACTTACTCCATATTTTCTTTTTCAGTTCAGTGAGTGGCTAGAAAATTGTTGCTGAATATATACAATAACATAAATTTATCATAAAACCACTTACTGTACTTAATCGTCTATCTTTAGTCGGAGTAGGTTCTGGAATACCATCTAACCAACGTGCAAATTTTTTTCTGGTCTCCGGTGGCGGATCATCAACTGCATAACACCCTAAAGGAGATGTTGGGGTATCAACATAATCCCATGGTTTAGGAGTATTCGGGGTTGCGTTGTCCACAACTCCCCACGCTTTTTGCAATATTTGATTCACAGGCGTAATTTGGCTTGCAATATTATCTACACTATGCCTGTTATTTGGAGTATTTTCTTTAAAATTTGTTATATCTTTATTAATATCTTTCTTGGGTGTTTGTAACGAACTGTCTAGCGCTATATCCTGTGATGTTGATTGACGCTTAATTTTAGGAGAATATTCGGTTAGTTTATTAATTGATATATTAAGTTTGCTTGCAGTTTCAGAAGCAATTCTTGATCGAATACTATTACTTATAGCAGATTTGAGACTCGTATCAGTTAATCTTGAAAGCATTTCTGAAAGCAATTAATTATTTACCACACACACATATATAGAGAATTAATACCTGTGTTATGATTGAACATGTATTCCTTTTCTTCAGTTTTCTGGCCAAGCAATGCACAATTCAGAACCCAATCTTTTTTTAGTATTGGTAGGCCCCATTTTCTTGCAGCATCATATTTTTTTCCAGATTCTTCAATGCTTATCAAATGAGTTGAAATCAATATATTTTTTTCTTCGCGAACAACTCTTGACAACGAATCTTGCACCACTGCCCCCATTTTCTCGCAAAGCAATTTTAGGAACAATCTTTCAAATAAATCAAAACCACTTACAGCAATCACACAATCTTCTAAAGCATGATTATTCTTGACCATTATTGGTCTGTGGTAGTACATAATTTCGACGATACTGTTATATTCATAACATGCATTAATCCATATATCTGTGACCACTTCAGTAGCGGTGTGTTTAACTTCAGGATTGAATGTTGGTACAATTACGTAATCTGGTATTCCTTTGTAACTATTAGGAACGACAATTCCGCCCATTTTAGTTATAGTATGTATAAGTTCATCTGTATCATCTGACTTATGAGTAACAATTAGAAATTTGAGTTTAATGAAGATATTAGTACAATTAGTATCTTCCATAGTTATACTACATTCAGAAGTACTAGGTTCTGAATTATCACATGCAGGTTCAGTTTTGTCTTGTAATTTAGACTTATCTTGCATACTAATAAACTGTTTACTATTGAAGGAATTTAGCGCTAAAAGGGCAGCCAGCGAATCGTTTTCGTCTAGAAATATTTCAATAAAGACTTGTAACTTGTGTTTCTTGTAAACTTACTGTTTGTTGGAGGTATTGGTAGTTTATATTGCATCATAATTTCATCTGTTTCATTTGGTAATTGTTCAGGAGTAATAGTTTTGCAGGCATTATCAATATCCATCATTGAAACATCAGCTTTAAGTAATCTTAAACCCTTTTTACTCAACGGTGATCCATTTTCAGTGCTCGGGCTCGATAAAATTGATATCAAATACTGGTCTTCAGGCACTGGTTGCATGTTTTCCATACTATCTATCATCCATTTAATAGATACCACAGCGCATGGCAAATCTTTAGCAATTATCAATTTTAGTTCATGACATTTGTTGTCACCAACCACAATATGAGTTATTCGTTCAGAGACCACATCATAACGAGTTGCTCCACTAAAATTCAATACTTTGCAGAGTATTTCTCGCTGTTCTGAAGTAAAACCAGCCAAATAAATCTGAAAACATACATTATTTTCAACACTAAGGTTCGTTATGACTTAATTTAGTATATACGTACATTACATCCATCTAAGAAAGGACCAGCTTTTTTCACTGCTTTCATATTTATTGAATCAACTAACTCACTGCCTTCAAATGTCTGTTTGCATCCCTGTTTCTTGGTTATATTAGGTACAGTTGAATTAATAAGTGATGTGTTCACTGCAGTGTCTTGTAATAGAGATTTTGCAGATAACCCAACAATTTGGCTCATCATTGAAAAATCTGGGTCCATAAATTCTGTTCCTTTTGTAGGAGTTGATGTGCCCTTTTTCACAGAATAATTTCGTACCTCAGGAATAGCATACCCTTTTGCTATACTATCAAATACCCAATCAGCTGTTACACAAACTATATTATTCTTTCTTGCTGCTTTATATTTTTCACTTGTTGAACTAAAATAATGGTCATTCAAGAGAATAATTAATTAAAGTTATATTTTTTTATAAAAACATTTGGTTCTCCTTACCCACTGCATATAAGAAGATCTGTATTTTTCACTACAAGTTGCTTTGAAAAATGTCCTCCATTATCTTTAATAACTTTCATTAAATATTCTTTTTCTGTTGCAGAAGTTATTCCAGTTGCTGATATTTTTAAATTATTAAATATTGGGCACTTATGTTTGTTATACTCATCATTTCTATAATCAATATTTTCAAATATACTTGCATCCCATAAAACATCCACCCATGAAGGTAACATGATCTGCATGCCCATTGGTGCTGCTTTCTATAAATTTTATATTTTATAAGAAGTTAATACCAAATGTATGCACTTACATGATATTTTTCTGATTGAACACTATCTGTTATCAAGTGAGTATTTGTTGGAACTAATGTTTGAGTGTAATATCCTCCCATTGCCTGAATTTTAAATTGAATATCATTCTTCATCTCTTTCTTTAAATTGGAGCAAACCACAATGCAGCCATCCAAAAATATATTTCTTAATGGCCAATCTACATTTGGAATTGGCTTATTATAGTCTATACAATATTGAAGACACAATGGTCCCAAAATTCTGCTACAAAATTACATTATATCTTAAAAACAAAAATTAATAATAATTTAAATATGTACTTACACACTTTTTGTTTTGAGTGCAGCTTCATAAAAGATTCCCTTAAACTCTTGAAATACTAAAAAATCTGTTTTCCCTAGATCAATTGATTCTGCATCACCTTCTCTCACCCAATTTGTTTTCATAAGACTGGTTTTACATCTCTACAATATTTTATTCAACATTTTTTTGTTATATTTCTATTATTTAACATACACTATAACATTGCTGCATGACATCTGAAGTTTGAGTTTCATCTTCTAATTCTTCTGGTATAATAAATGTAACTTTGAATGCCTCCTGTGACATTTTAATATATTATGTTTCTTTGTTTAATAGAACTGCAATAGATATTTGGCGCGCTTGAAAATAACCTCAAAATAGTAAGAGTTACTAACAGTTACCGTATGTTTTTTTTTTAATATATGAACCAAAATATAACTTAGTATTTAGTTATATTTTACTTCACTCTTCTTTATCTTTTTTTCTGTACGAGGTATTACTGCGTGGTACTAAACAGCACTGTGGCTTATGGCCACCAACGGCAAATTTAAGCCACTGTGGTGGCGCAGTCAACAAATATTAAATCAACGGTAACGCTTGTCGTGGCGCCACCGATGAGAATTAATTTGAAATTTGAAAATTACTTATAAAATTTGAAGTAGAAGGAGCAGAATCAAGGGGATCAAGTCATGAGAAATCTGTTGTATAGCCACTGCGGTGGCGTTCCTTAATGCATGAAGAGCATAACGCAGCGCCACAACAGCAAATATAATTGGGCCAAATAATTTGAAATTTCAAACAATAAAATACTTTGGTGTATATTTTACCTATATTTACTTTATCCTTTTAAATAGTTTTTATTACTTTAACGTTTTTGCACTATTTACATTAGGAAACCACAACTGCTTGACTACTTTTAACTGAGTTTGTTCTGATCCAAATAAGTTTAATTATCATTATTAAACATTTTAGTCTTTCTTAAGACTTATATTACTAGTTATTAGTCTAATAATTAGTGAGTATTGTTAAATTGGTAAGAACATATTAGTAAATTTTATTTATTTCAATACATTATTATTAGATTTAGTGAGTAGTAGTAAAATTATTAACTAATATATGTGGTACCGAACTTGTAATAATATAAATGAACATTTAGTTGGCTAAATTTGCAGAGAAGCCTGTAACGATTTATGTAATTGTATAATTTGCAATAAATAGTAATATTAGATAATATAAAAGTAAATTATATTTATAAAATATCACCTTTAAATTTAATAAATATATATTGTAACAAATTCTAAAAATAAAAATAGACAAAAGTATATAAATTTAAAAACACATGTGATTGCTTTTGTTAAATATTTCAATTTATTTCAAATATATTTATGATCATTGGAATTCTGAATCATAATATTCATCATCCACTGTATTTAAAAGATCCAGATATTCACCAGCAGTATTTTTATTCTGCTTGCTTGTAATTGTAAATCCATCAAATAATTCTTTCAAATCGATTGTGCAAAATCCTGAACTTTTCAGAACATTTTCCACATTCATTTTACAATTATTATATAGCAGTTCCAATGCGGGCTCTATTGATTCTAAAACATATATAATATTACTATAATAATGTTATTAAAATTAAGAAAAAAACTTACTTTTATCAACTTTTGAAATATCAAACAATTGCTTATAAGACATTAGCTGCGAATATAGGTCGTTTTCAGTAAATCTTTTATACATAACACCGCTCTTACAAAGGGTACATATGGGATATTTGTTTACAAACGATTGTGGTAGCCTAGCAGTATTATTAGGACATCCTGGATCTTCACATGTTAATTCATTTGAATAGTACCTTTTGATAAAATTGCGTATTGTTTTTACTAGTTCATTTTGTATATATTGTGTACACTCGGCTGGTCGAATATTGCATTCACTATTTGTACATTTTTCAAAAGAAAGTTTGTTGTTGACTAATAGGCTGCTCACACTATTGATCTCTTTGCAACCAATGCAATTATATTTAAACGGTTCAGCGTTCCGAAAGGTTTTATCAAGTTTAAATGATTCATGTACACTTATTTCGCTCGGTTTCTTGACAAAATTTGTTGATTGAATATCTAAACAATTTGCTATTTCATATGCACTTGTTCCTTGAATTGGTTCACAAATTCTTGAAATAACTGGATGAATCTGTTGGGCCAAGTAATAATTTGTATCAATTTTAAGATTAGTAGAAGTTTTTAATTCCTCAATTAAATAAGCCCTCTGTGTTGCAGGATTATTTGTACCATCGTTGCAAATGATGTATGGAACAGTGTCACCAGCTTTGAATTTTTTCCCTTTTTTTTTATTATGACGTAATGCAACTTGCACATGCGGCAATGACTTAGAATCGGCGTATAAAGCTGGATTCTTCGTTAATTGCTTCGTTATTACCAATAATTGTAATGGTACTTTATTGGCAACAATTTCTTCTTTTAATTTACTCAGGTAGCAAAAAATATTCTCCACTCGTTCATCCGGACTTTGTTCGCAAAGAATTTGATTTAAAACAATTCTCCCAGCAGACGCTGCTAATTGCGACCAATCTCTTCTTACAATGTCCAATCCTTTAATTTCTTGTATTTCATTTAACTGTCCATGTTTCCCTTTAACTAACGATACTGCGGCATATTTTTTCTTTTTAAGAAGTAAAAGATATTTAAATACTCCGTCAATATCTAATTCTACTTGTTTATACATTTTATTAATTTCTTGTTTAATGCTTTTTCCGATTTTGAATACTTGTTCATAATCATTTGAATTAGTATTTATCATTATACTATCAGTATCGCCGTAGATGACATCAAACATCAGTTTTTGTGCAATATCTTTAGTATTTATTAATATTTCTCTGCCTTTTTGGGTAACTAAAGCTGCTAAAGGCTTAGCGTAAAATCGAGAATTACTGAAACCCAAACATCCGTACATACTGTTTGCTGTTAGTTTTAGAGCCATTTGTCGAATATTATATTGCATTTGTAAATCTTGCGATAAATCGGAATTATTCATCAATTTTTTTACTTCTCGTCTACTTTCAACTAATTTCCTAATTTCAGATGGTAATATACCAGGCGGTATCGATTTATCTGGAAGAGTTATATCTTCATTGTCGGATAGATTAATGGTTGTAAAGCAAATATTATATTCCTGTATAATACTCGGATAAAGAGAATTGAAGTCCATAAGCAAGATCAATTTATCATAAAACCCAATTTTTGGATCCAAAACCAATCCCCCTGAATAAGCAGGTTTCTTTCTCTTCGAATTAGACTTTTCAAAGTCATCTTTCCTTTTTATATATTTTTCAGGTACTATATAGTCGCGTTCATTAAACGCGTGCATAAGTAAATATTCATTTCTTTCGGAGCGACCTCCCATTAATGTTTTAGACATAACATTGCCTGCAATATTTGTAATCTGTAGTGCTAATGGTAGGACACTTAACTCGTACATCATTTTCAAAATATATGCGGTATCTTGCATGGTAAGAGAAATCATTTTGAACAAATCAAGAGAATTAGTATACATGGAAGGTACATTTTCAGGTTCAATTTCTATACGATGCCCTTCTGGCAGTTTTAATATATACTGACATAATGAATCTAAATCATACGATCTTGATTTAATTAATTCTTTAGCGCTCAGCTTTATGTCACAAACTAAACGACCAGCAAAAAGGCTCTTTTCGATATTATACTTATTAAAATTACCATTCGACCTTTTAATCTTTGATAATCTGCTAAAATTTTGCACGTTTGTTTTCATTAATCGTTCACCCAATATATTTAATTGATAACCGTTCATATCGTGACCAACAATCAGATCAGGATCGATTTTAGAAAATTGTCCTAGAAAATAATTCAGTAAAGCACGTTCAGAGTCCATTTTTTGAACTTTTGTTGCTTTGTATTTGGATAGCGAGGAATGCATATCAACTGGAAGCATCTGGTCATTTAATTTTGTTAAAACTAGAAAAAAAAAAGAAAAATGTATATACATATAACAATTGCAGCTACACTATCTTTAATTATAACATACCACAAAAATGCTCTTGAAACGGCGGTGTTGGAGCTTGCTTATCCACATAATATCGATTATTAATTAGAGAAGATATCAGAGCAATTTGATTTTCACCATTAATATTTACTGCCAATTTTATATTTAAAGCTAAAACAACCAATGGTGGCGGTGGTAAAGGTTTTGTGGCTTGAATTACAGATATGTTAGAATATTTTTCGCAAGTCATCTCTATAGTTGAATATGTATAGGGATTCATGGAGATATCTGCATTTTTAACGCTCAGCCAACAAGGTCCTTTAATTTTTCGATCTAATAGCAAGATTTCGAGGAAACCACTATTTGCTCCAAAAATTCGAGAAATTGTATAAAACCTTTTATTTAAGAAATTAATATTTCCCTAGAAATAATGGAGTTAAAATGATTATTAATTAATTGGTAGTTTCATACTCACAGTATATCTCACTTCAAGATATTCACTGTCTATTGGGACGGTTGAATCAAAAGCATAGTGTTTCATTACTTTCTTTGATTTATACGACAATATTTGATCATTATTTTTCATTTCTGTATTAAATTCTTCATATACATCCTCAAATGTTACTTCTGTGCAGGTTGGTTCAAAAGCTTCATTCAGTTTCTAAAATACAATAATATTATAGAAATATGATAAACTGTATATGCACTTTCATACATATTTTCTTGGTAATAAAAATATCTTCCTTTCAATATTTTTAATGACAACACAACAACTGATAAATTTTTTGTCCTTTTCAGAAAATGTTTTACCAAAAAGTAAAACTACGCCAGGTTTATTTATAGCATCTTCATAAGCATCCCACCAAAAGAATGTGAAAGACTGAAATTAAATAATTAGTATAGAACAAAAACTAAGCATTATACATGTACATTAGTATCATGATTCATTTCTGACATATCTACAGTTAAGTCATCAAAAATGTCTTCATTATCTCCAAAGTTCAGATCATCCACAAAATCGTTTGTTTTTCTTTCCTTGATATTATGAATATTTGGTTCATCATCTATTTGACTAAAGTCAAAATCATCATCAAAAAATATTTCTGAACTAAGTTCTTCAGCTTCTATCTGCAAATATAATTTTGTAATATATTAATTCTGTATCACTAATGATATACATTATTGTCATATCTTACTTTTATATTTTCTACCTTTGATATAGTTTTAATGGGTTCTGCAATTTGGAACAATAATTTGGATTTTTTGTTACTATCATTTAAATTACTGGTTTGTGGTTGTTTTGAATCCTCAATGACTGATTCAGTTTTGGAACTTTCTCCAATCTCTTCTTCTATATTGTTGGTAGTTGAACTACAATTAATTTCTTTCCTAACTTTAGGCTTGCTAGCAGCAAAGTTTTTCATATAGTCTCCAATAGCTTTCTTTTCAGCGATCAATGAAAAATTAGAAATTGCCTTTGGTTTAATTCCTATTTTTGTATCAGGCTTATCTATTTCTGTTAGTAATTCAGACAAAACATTATCTTCATCTAAATTCACAACATCTTTTTTCTTATTAGGTAAATTTGACATCATAAATTGTATTTTTCCTTTCCCAGAATTTTCAGAAACATGTTTCTTTTTTCGTTTCTTTCCTTTGCTTTTCATGGATGCATTAGCAATTGATTCTGAATCCAAATCATCATCAAAAACTTCCCTGCCATCTTCAACATATCCACTACCACCTGCTAAAAAGTTGAATATTCATAATAAAATATAAGAATTATATGAATATATTACCATCATCCACAATCCAATCATCATCTTGTCTCTCCAATATTCTTTTTGTATACTCATTTTCATCAACATTGTCATAAACATTATCGATTTCATCAACTTCATATTTATGTTTTGAACCTTTTAATTCCTTCAATTTCTGAAGTGCAGCAAATCGACCAAATTTATCTGTCTTTTGCCTTTTAACTCTAGGCTCAGCTTAAAAGTTACACATTTTATTAAATTCTTTTCATATATGATTTGAATACTTACCCACAATTTCATCAGACATTTTTACTTGTAAACTTATTAAATAATAACAAAGTATTATTTTATGTATTTTAAATATTTATAACCAACTAAAAAGGGCATACCATGGGGGCATACGAAACACTCACAAACACCACTGAATATTATTTGGCGGTAAAATTAACCTCTGCTATTGAAATCATTGTAACCAACAATGAAAAAAAAAATATTTTATTTACATGTTGGCACAAAATTAATGTGATTTTTTTTTTCATATTTTTTTAACTTTGTTTACAGCTAGGGTTCTCAAACTTAATATCAAAAGTTTTTCGCGGCGCCCCAAGTCAAAACATTGATCTGCATTGATCTATCTCAGGGCGAACTTTATATTAATAGTAGTTATTCTTCAAATAAAAATTAAATATGAATAGAATACATATATTTAAGATATATTTGAATATTATATTAAATGTCTTTATTCTGGCTGGCGAAATTGTTCTTGATATAAGCAAAGTGAAGAAGAAGTCTTTATTCTGAAATGAACTGCTTTTGTGGTCCATGCCCTTGCATAGTTCAGTAATGATCAATGTCATAATAGCCTTACTCGATTAGAATATAATTTAAGTATCATTAAAAGCACTTGTTTGTTTTAGTATTGTTGTGTCCCAATGATGAAATTCTGGACACAGTGGGATATTGGTGTTGTTGCTATGGAATCTCAGTAGTTAGGAATTAAGTAAATCCAATAGGTTTCATAATATCTTTATTAATAAATGTAGCCATTGAGACTAATTCTAAAAGACATATTCTACTTACAAAGTTAATTATTAAGCATTCCCACTGGAATCAGCCCGGGGAGTTTTTGTTTATATGAAAAAGTGAATCGATTATGTCGAGAACATATATTTTTACGCGATTTTTTACTCGTATGCATCAGGAACCATTCTACCTTGTACAAACAAATTTGAGTGTACTTAACGTCTGCAGTAAATAGGCCATTTATAAACAATATGACGAACGAAATTGTTATGTCCCAATAGTAACTCCTATATTTAAATTTCGCGCGATAATGTGTAATCAAATGAAATACGCTTTTAAATACATTCTAGATTTTGTGAAATCCTCAATGAGAAGAAAGGTTATTACTTTCTGCTTTCTTCAATATTTTAATCCTAAAATATTTGATTATAGCACAATTGTTTAAAATAAATGTAACGTGTTCTTAATGTTTTGCTCTGTAACAAAATATATGTAAATATATGTAAAATAGGGGCGGCTGTAGCCGTGTGGCTGTGGTCGTCTGTATTACGAAAATCTGATACGAAAGGTTCAATTCCGAAAAATCAACAAAAATTTGTGGTGGCTGTTAAACCCGAAAGGGGTAGAAATAGGGCCGGAGAGATTTATATCAATAAATAAATTGATATAAATCTCTATTTATTTAAAAAAAATATGTAAAATAGCATTGACGTTATCTTTAAATCAAAGTAATTTTTAAATAAATGTCATATTTGTATTCATCGCAAAACAAAAATCAAAGCCACAAAAATTTTCTGTACAACATCAAAAGTAAATGAATTGTATGAAACAAGATCTATTCTAAATCATCTAGTGTTGGATTTTCGTACTAACTTGTCTGGTGTGAAGTAGTGTAGTAAAGGGACGCTTGTGGATTGGTTTATACATAAAGACGTTGCGTGTCGTTTGTCATGCGCACTGTTGTCCTTGCATAGAAAAGAAAAAGGAGGTTTGCGCAGGCGCTTTTTGAACATAGCGCGAGGACAGAGTGAATAAAGTGGTGTGAGTGAGGAGGAAGGAGACCGTAATTCCAAACGCCTTTTGTGATTTTGCCAAAGACGCTTTGGATACCATTTAGGATAAATATATATTACTAAAAGAGAAATTTCAAACGCTAAGTAACACGAAGTTCTAATCAACGTACTGATTTGTAGTAATATGAGTAATGCACCCAACCACAATGGATCAGGTCTAGAGCAGCAGGTTAGTCGCATTATATTTATACATCCTTTTTATTAGACATTATGTTCGTTGTCTGGCCTTACATGTGTCTAGCATGTAATCTAGAATCTTTGAACTAAAAAATACAAGTATGTTCTTCCACGTTTTTCCGACCCGGAAACCTTAATGGAGGTCGTTTTGCTAATGCTGTGTGGATTTGTGTGTATGTAGAAGTGGATGCGCGTGTGTTCCCCATTATCGATCCACATTTTCAAGTTCAATGCAATTTTACTCTTTGAATAGCATCCATTATGAAAGTTATAATATAAATTTTAATTCCTTCATTTTATACCTATTATGCTAGAACGGTTTTTCTGAATGATTATTTTCGTAAAATATAGTAGCAAAAATGAGCTTATATTCTTTTTTTTAGTACATAACCTACAAATTTTCCTGGGAATTTAACCAAGTGCTTTATTGATTTTAAATTAATGTGTTTGCTGTATGCTTTATTATTGTTAGTTGATTTTCTAATGGCGCTTAAAAATATAAACTATTGCTGATTTTATAAATGTTCCACAATTTCATTTAATTGCTAATAGATTTTTAATTTTGCAACATTTTTTTTAGAAAGATTATCTTTTAAAATAATATTTTAAATAATCTTTTAGATTTTTTTAAGTAATTGTTTTCTTCTTGTCCTTATACACATTCATAAGTGAAGTTATTTGTCATAACTAAATATTTAACATGTGTAATTAATATATTATCAAAACATCTTTATGAAATATTCAATTAATTTAGGGGTCTGTGGGTATCTACAAATTTAATAATATACTCATGTTTTTTTTTTATTGAGTATACATTTGATTTTCAATTTTTAATTGAATTTTATTTTGTTGATAGTTTGCTGGTCTGGACTTGCAGGGCCGCAACAGCGGCGGCGGCAGATATATTCCACCCCATTTACGTAATAAGCCAAACCAATCCAGCACTCCTGATAGTAGAGAGCGCGGAGAATCTCGCGGTGGTGGCAGCAGTCGCGGTGGTAGCAATTACGGTCGCGAAAACTTTAGTCGTGGGGGTGAAAGTCGTGGTGGTGAGAGCCGCGGTAACACTCGCGAGAGAAACGAGCGTTATGGGGATTTCTCTAGCTTTAATACAAGAACTAGACGCGACAATTTCCAAAATGGTGATGGCAGTGATAGGGAGAATTTTGCCCGCGGGGGATCTCGCTATTCAGACAGAGAGCAGCGGGAACTTCCTCGCAATGATCGCTGGCAGGAGCCTGAGAAATCATCCCGTTGGAACGACGATCGTGGCGAAAGTCGCGGTAATAGTAGGTGGAACGATAGCAGAGATGGTGGACGCAGTAATGCAGATTGGACCGTTCCATTGCCTCGGGATGAGCGAGTTGAACTTGAGCTCTTTGGTACCGGTAATACAGGCATCAACTTTAATAAATACGAAGACATACCCGTCGAAGCGACTGGTGAAAAAGTGCCAACTCACATTGCATCTGTAAGTTATCTATTTTATTCATGTTGTGCAGATATACATTATCTAATTTCGTTTTCAGTTTGAGGAAGTACAGTTGACAGAAATAATTAGGCAAAACATAGCTTCGGCACGTTATGATACTCCGACTCCTGTGCAGAAATATGCCATACCGATTATTTTGGGACGCCGTGATGTGATGGCATGCGCTCAGACTGGTTCTGGTAAAACGGCAGCTTTCCTTGTCCCTATATTGGATCAGATGTATGAGCAGGGCCCTCCAGCTAATATGCAACGTAGTCAACGCAGGAAGCAATTTCCACTTGGATTAGTCCTTGCACCTACCAGAGAACTGGCTACTCAGATATATGATGAAAGCAAGAAGTTTGCCTACCGTTCGCGAGTAAGACCGTGTGTTGTGTAAGTACAGTTTGGGAATATTGTTAATGTTTTATTTATAAATTCAAAATTATTTCAGTTACGGTGGATCGAACATTGTTGAGCAGATGAAAGAATTGGACCGGGGATGTCATTTATTGGTAGCTACACCTGGTCGTTTAATTGACATGTTAGAACGCGGTAAGATTGGACTAGATCATTGCCGTTTTCTTGTTTTGGATGAGGCAGATCGTATGTTGGATATGGGTTTTGAGCCTCAAATTCGAAGCATCTTGGAAAAAGATTCTATGCCACGTACAGGTATTCGTCAAACACTTATGTTCTCGGCGACCTTTCCATCTCCTATTCAGATGTTGGCGCGTGATTTTCTTGATAATTATATTTTCTTGGCTGTCGGCCGCGTTGGTAGTACATCTGAAAATATCACACAAAAAGTAGTTTGGGTGGAAGAGCACGATAAGCGCTCTTTCTTACTCGACCTCTTGAATACAGCAGATTTTACACAACCATCATCTGAAAGTTTAACTTTGGTGTTTGTTGAAACCAAGAAGGGAGCAGATTCCCTTGAAGAATTTTTACACATGGATGGATATCCAGTAACTTCCATTCATGGTGACCGCACACAGCGCGAGCGAGAAGATGCATTGAAGGCGTTCAGATCAGGAACTAAACCTATTTTGGTTGCAACAGCTGTTGCTGCTAGAGGATTGGATATTCCTCATGTTAAGCATGTAATCAATTTTGATTTGCCATCAGACGTAGAGGAATACGTTCATCGTATTGGCCGTACAGGGCGTATGGGTAACTTGGGCCTGGCAACATCATTCTTCAATGATCGCAATCGTAATCTAGCAACTTCTATGTTGGATCTTTTGGCGGAAGCCAAACAAGAGGTACCTAGTTGGTTAGAAAGTGTTGCATCTGATGGGCGCTCCGCCAGTTCTGGTCGTAGAGGAGGTAAAGGTCGTTTTGGTGGCGGAGGATTTGGAGGTAGAGATTTTCGTCAGCAAAGCGGTGGTAGCAGTGGTGGAATGCAACGCACTCAACGATCCGGTAGCAGTTACGGTGGTGGAAATAATGGATATGGCGGAAGCGGTAAGTTTACTAATAACATAGTTATCTGCTATATTGATAGTACTTATTTGATGTAGGAGGCTACTACGGCAATGATAGAGGAGGCAATTATGGAGGAAACTATGGCAGCAGTAATAATGCTCACGACACATGGTGGGAGAATTAAATGTTTTCAATATCCACAACCAATAGTAAGCGAGTTTAAAATTATCCCCTCCCAATTTATTTTCAATTACAATCCCCATATCTTATACAATTACCAATTAATTGATAGGTGTACATCCAGGGTTTTTTTTTAATTTAAGAAACTGATTCTTATTTTTTTTTTATTAATAAACAATCCCTTTTATATTTAGGGCATTATATTATTGTATACAATATTTGAATGAAAGATACGTTAATGTTTATTTATTAATAAGATTTGCATTATTTTGTCCACACACTTCTGTCAATGTCATAACCTTCCTGGATGTTTCTTATAATTTTCTTGATTTTATACGTTTGAATAATATAAATGGATTTTTAAACTAAAGTTAATAGTAGGTGACTTTTAGGGTCACTTGGTAGCAATTGTAAAAAAAAATAATATTATTTTTTCTTTTGATACAATGGGTTCAAATTATTTTGCAAATATTGATTTTTTTGCTTGATTTCTGGTTTAATAATACTAATTTTTAAAATAATTTTGCTATCCCAAAAATAAAATATTCATTGCATGACATGTCAAATTCTATGTTCAGATTCACACCATTGATTACAAGGTACAATGTCTTATCTATGTGATTTTACATTAATTTAACAATAAAATTAAGAGTAAATGAAATCTTTTAAATTCCAGTCTCATTTTATCAGTTTTTTTTACTAAACTGATGGAAGTAGCTGTGTTTTTGTATAGTTTATTTACGAATAGACTTATAATTGTCCGATATATGTAAGTTTGGTGATAAAATGAAATTTTGCAGGATCTGATAAAGGAAAATCGTGTTATCACGAAAATAAACAACATTTTTCTTAATTAACTATTTATTATTAATGAGTTATTATTTTAAAAATAAGTAATTGTGTTATAAAATTTGTTGTTTATTTATTTTGATTTTGATGGTGGTTATTTATACAATATAAATAATGTTTAATATTTAAAATAATGTAGCGTGTTGCAGTTACAGCTGTTGAGCGCTAAGAGTATTCTGGTAAATACGACTGTGATATATATCCAATCTTAATGATAAGTCTATTTATTGAAAAGGCACAAATTAATCTAGGCGCATGAAAATACAAAAAATACATTTTTTTAATATTGTACAAAAGAAAAACGAAAATTAAAACGACTAGGGAAATTAAGCCAGTTTTATACTGGAAATGAAAATTAATGCCATTGGAGGCAGTCGTGTTAAGTCGACCATATTCGAGAATTAATCTTAGCGTTGGTTACATAACAAATATATTTGTAGTATATTTAAATTAATATTTTATTTATATTCTCTTCATTCGTGTATAAATTTTATTTTAGTACATGTAAATTACTTTACATTCTCGAATTGAAATAACATACAATTCAGATTCATTTCCTCAAACATCTTTCTTCTCATAATTTTATTGTTATTATAAATAGCGATGTGCACATTTATTTCACAAACTTATAATTATTCCTTTTTTAAATTAATTTTTACTTACTACCCTGTGATAACAGTTAGAAACTTGTGCCTAATGGAGAGTGTTATGATTACAAAGTAATATAATAGGAAAATCTATGGGGACAATTACAATTTTGTGACTTTTATCACGTTCTAAGTTTAAAAAAAAAACATGTATATATATATGCAAATATTAGAACAAAAGAAAATAATGAAATAATTGTTTTGAGCTGTGACTGCAACCTTTGAAACGAGATGAAAAGTAAACAAAGAAAGACTCACTAAGGAAATGTTTCTTTTATTGATATTTAACAAGCAAATTTTAACACTTGAACAGGGTATATCTGACATATGATTTCATATATTTTAATTTCCAGCACTCTGTTCATTGTTTGTAACAATTTATATTGTTAAATAATGATGTAAGATTGTTATTAATACAAAATAATATGGGATGGCAAAATGCTGTAATAATGTGTATACTATCTTTAAGTTGTTCTTAAGTTATTTATACCTGAAGAGCGAATGAAATTATTTAATATTGATTATTGATATTTTATATGAAAATTATCAAAACAAATGAAAACGAAGGAATGCAAGTAATTTCATGTATAGTAATAAACAGTGAAAATTATATAGATATGTTGTGGTAGTTAAAAATATGCTGTAATAGCAAATTTGGTATTAATAAATTTATTTCAAACGTCTTTTATTTTATTGCAATGTTTTATCCATATTCAAACTTACACCTGATTACTTACTAATATTAAATTGTCTATTTTCCCAAAAATTGTATATCATCTATTCTTGAAGATCATTGCGTATTTATTATAACAGCAATTCATGCATACATTCGTTTCCAAAAACAATAAAATTATATACAATCTTAAACAATCTTATTGACAATATTTATTGGAACAACCATGAAATTGTAACTTTAATTTATAGGATCGAAGCAGAATTGATGGCTTATGCGAAGGAAGAGAAGTACATCTTAAGTATTCGTTCCGTGCTATTTTTTATTTTAAACTTTTCGGTTGAACTACTGTGTTCTCTATCATCTATGAAGTTTCAGTCTTATTCTGGGTTTATCAAGTGTTCGAAAAATAATTTCAGTTTATTGTGTTTTTAAATTGTTATTTGTGTGTTAAAATATAATACGTATCAGGTAAGTAAATCGAAACAAATATTTTAGAGGCGTTCAGATCAGGAACTAAGCCTATTTTGGTTGCAACAGCTTTTGCTGCTAGAGGATTGAATATTCCTCATGTTAAGCATGTAATCAATTATGTTTATCCATCAGACGTAGAGGAATACGTTCATCGTATTGGCCGTACAGGGCGTTTGGGTAACTTGGGCCTGGCAACAGGCAATGATCGCAATCGTAATCTAGCAACGTTTATGCTGGATCTTTTGGCGGAAGCCAAATAAGAGGTACCTAGTTGGTAAGAAAGTGTTGCATCTGATGGGCGCTCCGCCAGTTCTGGTCGTAGAGGAGGTAAAGGTTGTTCTGGGTTTATCTAGTGTTTGAAAAATAATTTCAGTTTATTGTGTTTTTAAATTGTTATTTGTGTGTTAAAATATAATACGTGTTGAGGTAAGTAAATCGAAACAAATATTTTGGTAATTAACCAATTGTTCGTTCTTGATTGCGTGAAATTTTGTAAATCCAGTGGCGCGTTATCGCATAGGCAAGGTAGGCGCGCGCCAAAGGCCTCTAGAATTACGAGACCCTCAAATCGCCAAAAAACGTAATGATTTTCACAGCAGGGTCAATGGGGCCCTCCAAATCAGGTTGCGCCTAGGGCCTCACAAAGTCATGATGCGCTACTGTGTATATCGTCAATAATTTTTCCATCAAGCATCTATAATGAAAAATTGTATAGAATATAAGCGTAAACCGTAATTAACCAGAACGTAAAATTCAACTTTTTTTCATTAAATTAATTCATAATTGCTTCCTTTCATGTATGCTCTTTGATGGTAGTGTGCTAATGTTTAGGTTTATTTATATAAAAATTCAAAAAAAAAAAAAATTTCGACATTGTATTGGTAGGTTTATTGTTAATAGAGTATATAAACAAACAATATATAAGAGACATCCACGAAGTCTCTTTGAATACTCCGAATTATTTTTTCAAATAAACAAATACATTATAAACAAAACCATCAAGGCCGAATTCAATGGAAACGCTTAATCAATGTAAATAAAACCCTACTCCCCATCACAACTCACACCCCATAATAATAAGATTATATGTATTAATAAACGGAAATCATGCCGCGTTTACCCCGACCACCCACCCAAAGAGAAAATTTGAAGAGAAAGCACAAGTCTTGCGCAACTAACAAATGAACAAATGCAAGTGATTAAAAAGGATATTTGTAAATATGACCGAAGAAACATGTGCATGTGCACTAATTAAGGATTATTTATTTTGTATTTTCAATTTTATAATTGAAAACAATAGTTCCCTACTGTTGTTTTCAATTAATTATTGACCAAATTTTGATATTGACTATTTTAAATTTGAACTTTAATTAATTTAAATTGTTTTTTATTTTAAATTTTAATTGGAACCGAAACCGAACTCAAATTTAAACCGGAACGAAATTAATTTCGGTTCTACTCTGAATGCAACATATTTATTGCAACTAATTTAGTTTTTATTTGCTAAACAAATTCAATTACAATTTAACAAGTAGACTCTACTTAATTTTAGTTTTATAGTGATTCAAACTCATGACAAGTTGCATATTGGAGACTCATCAATTGCTGTAGCTGAAAACAGTAGGAAGTTGCCAAAGCTTGAGGTTAAGTAAATAAATCAATGAAGTATCTACTGAACAGACTTTGATCATGAAACGATATTATTAATTATAGTAGTCCTCTGATTCTTGTAGTTGATTGTTTATTAATTGATGAAGATAGAAAATTCTCCACGTACGTGCGAAAGATGACGGATGATGGAATGTTTGTTGTTCCTTGTGTATTTGGAAATATAAAACTTGGTCATATCACAGACCATAGCTTACCATGGCATGGCAGCATGGCATTTAACAATTTTAATTGTCTGTATGAGCTTCATATTAATTTTGGTGAAAAAAGTATATTAATAAAGTATCATTAGAAATAGTATATGTTATTTATGTTGCCTATAATACAAATCTATAGTTTGAAGTATGCGTGCGCACGATGTACATACATTTATTTCAGTCTGCTTCTAGCGAGTCGTTCCGACCAGTAATTCTTTGTGCAGCGTAATTCGCCAACAGTCCAGTGTGAACGATGCACGCGGTAATATCGCATTAGATCTAATTCTGTTTCTCACCTATCTCATAAAATAGGTTACGAAGGACCTTCTTTTTATTTTCATTTTTATTTCTACATTGCATATTTTCTTTAAAATTTCGTTTGGGACAAGTACTTCCATTTTATCGACACCGCAGCGAAAAGAAAGACAAGAATGAATTCTCCTTGGCGTAAATTATCTACACTCGCGTTCTTCCTCGCGTTATGCTGTTACATGAGTGATCATAATTCAGTGTCTGCAAGAAATGTCGAAAACTCTAGACAGAAAAGAGCTTTGGCATCCACAAATACTTGTGATAGTGTGAAAACGTTTTTTCAATCAAGGAATATACCTTTACGACCGTCGAATAGCCCTAAAGGTAAACACATACTAAGAAGCTGTATTTATATTCATTAAATAATAAGTGTTTATTACCGTATAGAAATAGAATAATATTAATCATGATGATGCTGATATTGGATTTCAATTGAGTTTAACATCTTTAATTTATCACTATTCCATCCAGTGTTTGTTTGATATATAATTTCAATTGATTATAGCTCATTCTGCTCATCCCAAACAATTGTAGTTTAGGTGTGTCGTCCGAAGGCGTATAAATAATATGACATTTTAAGCTCTTCATCACTAACACGATGGTCATTAACTGCATCTCTAATCATATTTAATTTCTAACGCGTTACAAATTGTAGGCGATCTATATGACTATAAAATATATATTTTAACATATACAATTTATATCATTTTCATTTATATTATACTTGTTCTTTTTGCTCATTAACCCTTCAGCCCATTGATAATTAACACAGACTTTTATATTTGGACTAGTAGGTCACTTCTGTTCTAATGCAACAAATGCGCCAAGCGTTATTTTTACAATTTGCACTCGTAAGATTGTGTTCACCATTATCATCCACTATTCTCTATAATTTAAATATTAAATTTGGGAATTCGACAATTAATAAGTATTCACAGAAATATGGGGTTATAAAAAATATTTCTTTTTTAAGTACTTTTGAGTTTTTTGTGTGTTAAATAATTTAAGATTTTATTATTTCCATTTCAATGAAATAGGTACGCTTCTTTAATTTATATTAATTACCTTGAGTTTCAAATAATCTTTATTGATGTATCAAATTTAAATGCTTGTTCCCATTTCTGTGCGTCGTGACTTTACATGGGTACTTGCGAATTAGCTATAGAATTATATTTGAATAGATTACATTTAATCTAATATTGAATGAATTGTTTAATGCTTACAATTGAAAATAACGATTATATTGTAATAGATTCAATTCGATTTAACTTTATTTAGACTAAATAAATATTGCTACTATTACTTGAATAAATTCACATATATAGATGAATAAATTGTAATAATTTATAGTCAGCGCATAGATGAAATTGAATTATACTATCAAAGTGATTTAAATTTTGAATGGATAGTTCAAAGTTTTATATAAAGTAATTGAACGGGTCGAAACTTGTTTAGTGGGGTATAATATAATCTAAATCCTCCGGGAGAAGGTGGATAGAGTGAGACCAGGAGATTTTAATAACATAACTCAAATAGTGCTTCTGCAATAATCAGTTTAACAAAGTTTGAAAATATGATTTTCACGCGAAAATTTGAAATATAGTATGGTAACACAATGTAGTTATTGTTGCATGCTTGGCTGTCGTTTGTTATACAATAACTAGTATGTGGTTTGTTGTTTGGAATAAAAGGTGATAGGGGTTTAGGGTTCTGCAGATGACTATGCTTGTTTTCGCAGTTCTTTCCTTGCAGTCTGAAAAGGCGCCAGGTAGTTTTTAAAGTTTCTACATCCTCACCCACACAATGCCTGAAACTAAAATTTATTACTGCAATATTCAATATTTCATGTTATTTCCATAGCTGTCATAAATCTCACGCAAGGGATCTGGACAAAAATTCACATAATAGATAGAATTAACAGTTACCAAAATATACCACTACCTGGTAAAGAAAAAATGGAATTCAGTAAAATACGATCTAACTTAATAATTATTTTAGGAGATAGAATTTCTTCAAGTAAATTCTTTATCACCTCAAACAAGTTATAAAAATACATTTTTGTTAAAACTAAATAAAAAAACACCTTTTATTTCTTTATTTATAATAGATGGATTCAATGTCTTTTGTTCAAGTGTTGTCCTGTTACAAATACAAATAGTGTTCGAAGCAGAAATATATAAATTATAAACAAATTTATTGTTATTCAGATTTTCATTAAATAAAATTATACATAATTCTATATGTAATGCAATGACTTTTAGTTATCGTTTTGTTAGTTGTACAATAAGTGCAACTGTCTATTTAAATAAAAGCATAGAATAGGTTCAGTTAGGAAATCAATTATATGGAGAGTATAGTTCGCGTTAGAGAAATATAAGTGTACGTGTGGGAATGCAAGACGCGATCAATCTTTGCAAAAAGGAGAGATGAAAGAATTGTGAATAGGGCAAAAAAATGAAGAAACTTGGATACAAAAAGGTGGAGAAGACTACTGTCGCGCAGTGCTTCGCAACGAGTGAATCCAGTCATGAAACAAGTGAACAATTTATGTCTTCATAGACTGAACAAAGACGGCAACGGTAAAGTGCTTAAAATGAATTGCTTACATGCTTACAAAATTATCGTACAAAAATATTTTTAATTATAACTTCTAATGTTTGTATTATGATAATTAAATATTTTTCTATTGCATCTGCAGTATTCGCAGACTGAATGTTTAAACAAATTAAACGATTTTATTTTTTCTAGTGCAATTTTTATAATATATTATATATAGCTTCTATTATAATGAATGAGAGATACTTGGTTATTGGTATTTTGTGAATTGGACCTCTCCTCGGTCTTTAACCCGAACATTCTATATATATAGAAGTAACCAGTCCGGTTTATATGAAGGTGATTATATGTTTTGGGGTACCTTTTTATATACCGTCACATAGCACTGACCTTAGTATGGAATGGCCCTGATCAGCCGGTAAAAAATACCAACCAGACTCGTAGGTGCATTCCTTTGACGTTATACCATACTATACATACCTACACTCTTCGTCTCTTATAAAACGGCCAAAAGCTGCATGTCCTTTTCTACCTGAACTCGAATTTTAGACCTTCCAAAACTTTCATACCATTCGAAATTATCTTCAATTATATATTATTTTGCTGCTAATCAATAAATTATTTTAAAAGTTTATAACCTGGTATACGTAATATTTATAATTCATACCAAAATAAACATTTTGTATTAATAATAAATCTTTACGTCTTCTCCTGGTAGTGCTTTGGTTCACTTAAGAGTTAGATCACTCGAAATCACGTCAACTATTTAATATTTATATAAAAAAAATATTTTTAAATAAAATTATTTATTACTTATATAATAATATATTATATAATTATATGATATCATTTGGCTAAAGACTGCGGTTAACAGCCCTTTGTATGTTATACATTACATTTTGTGTATCATTAATCAAATCATCGGAAATACAAATAAAATATCATCAGATTATTGTTGTAGTTGTTCAAGTCCACAAATATGTTTTTTTAATGCGCTATACTGTTATATACGATTGTTACTAATTTACGAGATACATTCGAGTTTAGTATGATAGTTATTCTATTCTCTTTCAAAATACATAAAATTCTTACAATTTTTGGACAAAGGATGGACATCATAAAACTTACTGGGCAGGACAGGTATCAAATCCCTCCACGAGTTTTATTAGTTCCGCACCAGGGAAAGGTGTACATTCAGTACATCAGATTAAAAATATTTTAATTTATTTTATAACGTTTTAAATAAAAAAGTAAAAAAATAAATACATATAGATAATTCTAATTATTGATTCAAATAATTACAAGATTGAAACCTTTCTGATTAAAAAAAAACTGTTTATAAAGTCATCGAATGTTGTAGATTAGCGAATATCTATGTGCATCAATAATAAGGTCGTATCAATTAATGGTTCTTGAATTGGCTTCGAAGTTTGTTGGTTCGTATTTTAAATTGTAACCGTGCAGTCAATTTACTTGTATCTTTAAAATTGTGCTCTATAATAGAGTGATTTATTTTGTATCAAGGTCGGATTTATATTTTGTCAGGATACGCGAAATATTTTTGGCGTCTTTCCTTCTCGGCCTTTAGCACTGAATCGATAAGTGTGGCGCCGCGAAGTTGCTGAACGTACAGTGTAGTGGGTATAGCAAACCTCCCCCACTCTCGTTCTACTTCCCTCATACGATAGAGAAGGCGTCGGAGGCGGCATCAGCGATGGCGACGACTATCAATTCCCAGACCGTACCCGAATATATCTATCTATATTTTCGAGCCACCCTAAAATTCAGCAACTACATTTACATTCACAAAATGGATGTCTATATTTTCTTTTCTCGATAATGGAAAACAGCTTTAGTATATATTTGGATTTAAAAATTTGATAAATCTATTTATTTTATGCACTTACTAGAAATATTAGTGATAAAGAACAAATTCCTATATTTGCAAGAAACCAGTAATACAAATACTTAAAGATAAAATGACGACTTTTCAATGACATATTTATGAAATATTTGGATGTCACTTGCTTAAATAACAATTACAGACTTCGAACACTCTGCTAATTGACCTTTAACATTATACAAACAATTTCGTGCCAATTTAATAAACATTATTGATCTAAATTTAAAAATACTATGTGATATACAACTTAAATAAGTTGATAATAACGGAAGAGACGGCAAATATGTTGGCATCTAAGTTACACAACAAAATATGTATTCTTGAATTTTAATCCAAATATTTTTTTTATCCCAAAGTCGGAATTTCTCATTAAAAGAACCGCATGCGGCTTAGAATCCGAGGTTTGCCGACTACTCTCCAAGAGTTTTGGAAAAAATATTTCCATATTGTAAAGAGGTACAAACACTTTTTAGGAACGAATTATACTCGCAAATTAAACTTCTACTGCTCGGCAAACATCTACTAGGACATATTTCAGAATCACGGGAGTTCGGTGGGCGACCACCAAACTTTTAGTGTGTGAGTTATTGAAAAAAACTACAAATGTTTGTTGTTCAAATTTAAAATATTGATTATTGAATATTTGACCAGCGGGTACTTTAAAGCTTTAAAATGGTGCCCGCGAGCACTAATTGCACCACGTTGCTGACCCCTGCTCTACTGTATAGAGCAATTACAATCTCTTTAATTATATCACTTGAAAATTATATATCGTAATTAAACAAATATTTTTTTTTGGGAAAATCTCGTTCTATTCGTGAAGAACTAATTCTATCGGCTAGCATTTTTCATTATCACTACCATATTAGTGAAAAAATAATTAAGAGCTTTAATATTTATTAAAATTTCAACGAATCTCCAGAAATTTGTATCAGAGGAAATAAACCATAACTACAGTGTCGTGTCCCAGGGATGGTTTTGTGGAGCCTTAGGTTTGGTAAATAATAAATTGAACGAGTTTTACTTGATGTTTATTATTAAAATATTCGATACGACTTGATTCTTTTACGTTCTTCCTAAGACTAATTACAAATCCTTATTCTGCGTATAAAATTAACTAAGCAAGGGGGTGGGAGTTTGAGGAGTAAAGCACGGTAAAGCTCCGCTTCAGGTCACTGCACCTATACGGATTTTGCCAATTCTGCGTCTGGTTAAAAATATGAGCGATGTTCTTATCAGTAGCTGGTCTCGATGAAACTGTCTATTCTGCGTCTGGTTCCCAGTTGAAAATAAGGAGGAATGTTACAATCGGTCTCACGGTGAATGTCCCTTTAATGCTGATGTTTATATATAATATGGCGACTAAGAGACACTATATTAACAATAATAATTGTAATAATAACGGTTGGACACAACACCTCCCCCGTTGATGTAGAGGAAGCTGTGAATAATAAGAATGGCTTCCTCGTCTAAAAAATAACTTGAAATATCACATGTTCATTAATGGATTCTTCGTCGTTATATAATACAATAAAAAAAACATAATAAAAATTACAATATTACAATAAAATTCATGAAATTGTGAAATCTTTAATTTCCTCGTGTAGTAGATGTGTTAATTTGGCATGAAAATGTTATTTTTATTTACTTTCTATGTATTTAGTTTAATTCTGTTTCTGTCAAAGTCTATATATTCTCCATATTTGTTTATAAAATCTATTCCTAATATCGCGTCTCCATTTAGATTCGTTGAATCCGGTATTACTATAAATTTGTGTTTTAATAATTTACCATTTATTTCGATGTTACCTTGATTATTTGAAATTTACCTACGATACAATCAATTGAATCATTAAGTTTAGTAATTTCACATGATTTATTTAATTTACTTTCATTAATTAAAGATAAGTCCGATCCTGTATCAATTAAAAAACGTTCTTTGTTGCCTATATCTAATTTAAGTTTTACAGATGGTGATTTGATTTTGTTATCTTGTGTTTTAAAGTTTCTTGGAATATTTTTCCTACTATTCTTCTCTAAATGAGTTTTATTTTTATTTAACATATTATTAAAATTTTCTCTAAAATACAGCTTTTACTACTATGATTATTTTTTCCACATATGTAGCATTTTTCAAATTGAATTCTACAATAATTTGTACTATACCTATTTCTTCTATTACTATTTTGATTCTGATTTTCATTTATCATTTCTTCCTGGTTACAATTTGCATTATGTTCTTTTAATATATTTTCAAACATTTGCAATTTTAAATATAATTTATCTTGGCGAATAAGCCTTTTTACTTGAATTTCTTTATGTTCTGCAAAATCTAAAGCTTCTTCTATTGAATTTGGATATTTTCCTGTTACAAATTCTATAATTTGAGTTAATAGACCTAATTTGAAATATTCTAATAATTCTAACTTTAATAATTCGTCGTTCCTATCTGCTATATCGGAATTAAATGTATGATGTATGCTATATTTAATATTTTCTGCAATTTTATTGATTCTATTATAATATGAATATACTGATTCGTTTTTCTGCCGATGGCACAAATATAATATAATTCTGCAATGAGCTATATCTATCACTGGTCCAAATTTTCTCAATAATTGAAATTTTAATTCATTCCACTACTGTGGAATTATTCCCTTTCACTGTCTGCTTCCTGTCTTAAACTTGAACAAATTGTTGATATAAGTTGTTCTTATATATTTAATATAGATTTGTCTCTAAATAATCTATCACAATCTTCTAAAAATGTATCTATTGTTACTACGTTTCCATCATATTGATGATTTAGTACTTTATCTAATGCAAGTTTTTGTAAAAAAAATTGAATGTTTTGAATCTCCATTTTTATTTTATTTTATTCTGACCTAAAAAAAAATTTGTTACTACAGATATTATTTCAGTTTACCTTTCGTTTTATTTCTAATAAACTTTCACAGAAAACTGTTTTTATTTTATTTGTTTTTATAAAAAAAATAGGCCATTTATACAACTACAACAATCAGAAATAAAAATTCCACTTACATAAGTTTTTGATTCTTTTGTCTGCTTGCGAATTCTTCCGTCTTAGATCCAGGAGTTGGTTTACCCTCTGCTGCAAATGGCTTTGAGGAACCGGAAACTTGGCTTGAATCGTCCTGTGGTCTTGAAGATGCTGTTTGTAACGAGTCCGTTGTCCAGTCTCCAGAAATTGATTGACTCTCGTCGGCTCGAATGGCTTCAATCCAGGAATTGTTGACTTTCTGACGAAACTCGGTCACGTGTAGTTTGTACACCGCTGCCACCATTAATTATGTCGTTTCCCAGGATGGTGTGGGATATTTTCTTCTGTTGTCTGTTGTGGAGCCTTAGGTTTGGTAAATAATAAATTGAACGAGTTTTACTTGATATTTATTATTAAAATATTCGATACGACTTGATTCTTTTACGTTCTTCCTAAGACTAATTACAAATCCTTATTCTACGTATAAAATTAACTAAGCAAGGGGGTGGGAGTTTTAGGAGTAAAGCACGGTTTTGATATGACGCTCCGCTTCAGGTCACTGCACCTATACGGATTTTGCCAATTCTGCGTCTGGTTGAAAATTTGAGCGATGTTCTTATCAGTAGCTGGTCTCGATGAAACTGCTTATTCTTCTCAGCGGTCAGTCCACCTTTATCCTTTCTTTGGTTTTCCATAATAAGGGCAATAATAAATGATAATTTTAACACGTTTGTGGTGAAACAGTAGAATAAAAATAGAGTTAAACTAATTCGAAAACCGGTACTGGTGCATATTTGAAACAAATATATGTTTGTGTTTTACACTTTATAGACTACTCGTAAATAAAGAATTTCTATGGAACTTAACATCTGCGTTATATGAGGGCTAACGGTATTTAAATGCTTATATGCAATTCATAAAAAAAGAAAAAATTGCTAAGAATTAATATTTACAAACTGATACTAAAGGAGAGTTGAAATTCATGCATTATGAATATCTTCGCAGTTGCAACTAACGGTGTTCCAAAATGTTTAAAAAATAAAATGTAGTGCTTCTATTATATTTTATTCATCAGAAAAATGACAAATATAATTTGATTGACTTGTTTAATAAATTTAATAAAAAAAAATCTACGGCTTCAAGGCGATGCAACGAATTTAATCAAAACAAAAATTGTCATATGCACGTTTATGTTAAAATGTCTGCTTAGCAAATGAACTTTAGGACGAATGTGTGTAATGCAAGATTGAAGGTAACTTTTTTAAAACATTTTATTTTTTACTTTGCACATTTACAATAGTTACATTTGTTTGCTTAAAGAAGATAGATAGATTCCAGTGTTCGCTGATATTTTCTCTAAAAATAAGAATTGACCAAATAATTTGGAAATCTCTTTTTAAATTTGTTTCTAAAATACTATCCAGTGATGAAAAACCAGCTAGTTTAGATTATTAAGTTTATGTTAAGATTATTTATACAATAATTTAAAAAAAATAACAACTTAATGTAACTTATGCAATTTATTAATTAATTTAAGTGAAATCTCTAATTATTTTATTTATCTTTATCATCGTTTCAATATATTGAACAAAAGAGACAAGTCGTTGGCCGTGATAAAGTACATCATTAAATTAAGTTGAGTGAATATTTGAAAGTAACTTTTATTTTCTTGTTCATGGAATATTGTATTATTATTATATTTTGTACATTCATAATTCCAGATTATACAAAGCTTAATTTTTTATGCTTTCGATATATTTATTTGCGCTGTTTCACGTAATTATAATAGGACAGCGTAAAAGAACTGTCCGAGTTTTAATAATCTTGACATATTTACCTTTTTGACTGTAAGTCATTAAATTTTGAAAATAAATGTGACCAGAAGAAAATATGATTCTTATTTTTTTTATCTAACCCTAACAATGTTTGACGACCACTGGTTTAAATAGTTTATTATATATAAATATAATATTTTTCTATTCATAATTAATTCTATTCATAAAAATAGAAAATTACAAAGTGGTTTCAAATTTCTTACAACTTTTTTCGCAGGTCTCACAAAACCTCCGGTCGACTATAGTAGTAATCAATGTAGTATTGTGTTTTTATTGTTTTTATTGAAGTACAGTGGAACCTCGCTTAACGAGTTTATTCCGTTCCAAAATTTCTGGATTTTTACTCGTATAGTGAAACACATTTTCCTATAAACTAATGTAAATTACGATAATGCGTTCTTGCCGAAAAAAAAGTATAACTTTGTCTCGATTTTTAATGATTTGTGTACATTTTAATTTAATACATTTGTGTTTTGCATTTAAAGCAAACACAAATTATATTTGCAAAGTAAAGTCCGCTTTAAACAAAGATGACAGAGAAAATCGAAGATGGTTAATATATTCAAAAATACACATAATATGTGTACACAAGTTTTAAAAATGATACATCATTTTTAAAGGCGCGCAATCCAGGACTTCCCTTCTCACCGTCACTCGTTATGCGAAACATCGCTCGTTATCGCGAGGTCATTTTCCTTACAATTAAATTTGCTCATTAAGCGAAATGCTCGTTATGCGAGATGCTCGTTAAGCGAGGTTCTACTGTATATTTAAATCAATATCGTCTTTTTATTGATTTAAATTACAAATTATTACTCACTGAAATTCCAAAGTTATAATGATTCGGAATAAACAAGGAATTACCAAAAATGAAAGGGTTATTAATTTTATGTAGCTATATTTATTTTTTTATGAACACATTTGATATATTTTTTAAAATTGTAAATTTTAGTAATCATTACATAATTTTGGAACTAATTATGAAATCTGTTATTAATAGTAATGTAAAGTTTCAAGCATATTCTAACATAATGAAATTTTTGATATTTAAATCATAATTTCAAAGACTCAATAGAAGATTCATGCTCGAGATATTTGTGTTATTCAATTTCATCTTAAATGGGTCAATTAAGGCTTCTCTGAACGTTACGAATGAAGAAAACCGGTTTTTTTTTTAATTAGATTTATAACAAGTTAGAAAATAACATATATAAATTCACACCTATCTGTAGTATTTTTATTTGTTTTTCTTTAGGAAATATATGTGGTGGACAATGCTGCGGCAAAGATTCTGAGGCAAAGCTGAGGCAACATGGACAACATGTCTTCTCGACGATGCTCAGTCATAATTTTGTGTCTCTACAAGGACTTCTCAATTCTGCAGCCACGACATTACAAAGTAAGTGATTTCTCAATTCGATTATTCAACGATTATAATAACTTCTATATTATTACTGCTATTAAATGCCATTTGTATGTATATAAGCAATAATTTATATTTATTATTATTAAACACTTATTAGTTGTTTTACAAGATTAGGACATTAATATAATTACACATATTTAGACTTTTTGTTTGTTTATATTGTTTTTATGTAATTAAATTATCTATAACTTCCAAATGGCCTAATCTTAGCTGGATAAAATTATTATTTTGACTGTATATATTGACTGCAAATTAAAAATTGCCGTCTTTTTGTTTGTTGATTTCGATTTATACGACGTTGTTAGCGAATGTCGAAATGGAAGTTTTGAAATCAGAACAAATATTTATCTCCTATATGTTTATTAACATAATCAAACGGATTTGGTATGCAGAGGAAATCGTTCCTGTTTACAGCTTGAGATTAAGCAAGAATGTGATGATGGAGTACACGAGTTATCGTAAATATGTTCTACTATTGATGGTTTGCCTGATTTTTTTCTTACAGGTACCTCCGTAAAATACAGTCGTTAAGATGAAATGCCGTATTATGCGAATTCATGATATACAAAATAATGAATTAGAAACTGAATTATGTATAAGTATGACAAATATGTTTGTTAAATGATTAAAATGTTGATTGAATGTAGTAAATGGGACTTTTAGAGTTAATTTCAATTCTTTTGTATATATATATATATAATAGAAATAATCGCGAAAGCGATGGGTTCGATGACATGCTCAGGTCTTTTGCCAGAAGTATTTGGCATGTGCAACTACCGGAGAGAATTTCTATATTCGAATACGCAAATATTCGGCGAGCTACACTATTTGCATGGTTGTCCCATGGATGAGTATATTATCGACAACTATATTCTGTATTCTATAGAATGCGTAGGTAATTTGTTCAACAAGACCATTAACCATTGTCCATGACGAGTTTAATGATTATCTTGAGTCTCCAAACTTTTTACACCGTCGACCCTATATTGCAGTATTATTTATATTACATATATAATATAATATAATAATCATATTAATTTAGTAATTCAATAATATAAATAAAATGTTAGTAGTGTTTTAATAACGAACAGAAAAGTCATTTGGCGTGATAAAAATACATATAATATATACATTAATTCTTAATTAGGTAGAATACTGAATTAAACACCTCGCTACTAACTTTTATACAGAGTTACTCTGATAGGTGAAGTTATATTAATTTGTAATGCCCGTTTGTGAAGTAAAAATCAGTATAAATTCGATATGCCGTGTACTTTGTCTGACAACGAATATGGAATGTGGTATGGTCATCCCATTTCCCTTACATCTCCACCCTCGGAAGCAGAGAATCCCTTGATCGGGCATTCTGCGTGTTATTTTGTATGCCGCTCATTCTCATGCGCACATATTTCCCTATTTCTCTCCTCGTTTTTCTTTCTCTCTCTTTCTCTCGACTATCATCCATACATACTTTCTTGATTCTGTCTCTTACTCTTTGTGAGTTTGCGTACGTTTGTGCTTTATTCTCTCGTTGTCGAGAGACTTGTAGGTACATACGAACCTTTCCTATGGACTACTTTTTGTAAATTCCATTCTCAAAAACAGCGCGTTGTTTAGTTTTCTTTGGCAATGGTTTGAACCTATAGTCTGTTTATCTCAGAAACCTTCGTGATATTTTCTGTTGTATTTAAATAAATTCTTAGTCAAAAAAAAAGTTACATGAAAAAGGCATTTGCATTCATGATGCAAATTTAAAAAGCAATACGATTCTTTAATGTCACGTAGATTTAATAATAATATTAATATCAACGTATTGGCTACAAAAAGGATTACAACAAAAAATAAATAATATGCATATATGAAATGTCAAAAGGAATTGCTTTTAAAAAGAATTTAACAAAGTAACATAACATAATCTTTCACAAATTATTACTCAGATAACGCGAGGGACGGATAATATTTACATCGGTCACACGTTATCTATTTTTAACCCGAGAATAATAGAACAGTGATTCCCATTGTCCCGCTTGAAGATGAAGGGTATTTAGCTAGTGAAGAAACGAACATTTAAATTGAAATTTGCGATTTTGGCAAAATGTCTTCCATAAAAATGAAATTTTTGATGAGAGGAATTTATATTTTTAAAAATTTTCAATAATAAAAAAGACTGCTCTTGGTGGGTTTTCATTCTCATTTTCAACAACAATGGGAACTGTAGTGGTTGGAATATAGGTTGACACATAAAATAATGATAAGAAGTCTCTTATAACAATTATAAATAAATACTATAATGACTATAATTAGTTATTTCTGGTATATATTAATTAATATTTGATATTATTATATTGTAAATATGTTTTTTTATAGGTCACGTGGCGGAGCTAACGCAACAGTCTAAAATGTACACATCAAAGCTGATTTCTCAAGTGTATAAAAAGATGCCTTTGGATGATACGATAAACGGATTTTACTTGGATATCCAGAATTACATACATATTAATACTAGTCAAGAGACGCCGAGTACTGATATTGATATAAACAACTCAGTAGAGAATTTCTTCGTGGAGTTGTTTCCTTTAGCATACCAAAATGTTGTCGGTTTGCAAAACAAAGAATTTTCTGCAGAATACAAGAAGTGTATGAAGGAAACTTTCAACGATGTTCAACCCTTCGGAGAAATTCCAAAGCAGTTATCGCTGTCACTTAGCAAGAGTTTTGACGCAACCAGACTTCTTATGCAAGCGTTAGGTATCGGAGTGGAGGTATTAAATGTTACACATACACTTATCATTGAGGATAATGGAAAATCGAATATTGAATGTCACGATGCCATTATGAAAATGACTTTCTGTCATAAATGCATGGGACTTAAAGTTGACTCGAAACCATGCTCCGGTTATTGTTTGAATGTTCTTCGAGGTTGTCTTACGAAATATGTTTCCGAGCTTGATATGCCTTGGACAGTTTATATAGATTCTGTAGAGAAATTAGTTACTGCTATTAAACAGAAAAACAATGAAGCTGGTGTTAGCATAGATACAGTTATCCGAGGTTTATATACTAGGATTTCAGAATCTATCATGCATATTATGGAAATCGGAAATGATCTGCAGACTAAGGTATGTATTGATATAATTACATATATATTATAATGTTTGAAATAACTATTTTTAACATATGATCTCCAACAATATATAACCATAATTACAATTTTATCTGGAACATAGAAAAACAAGAGTTATTCTAAAGTGCTAAATTTAAAATGTTTATTTTTAAGAAAGTGTCTGATATATTTTGCAAGCGCCTGAAGCATTTGCATCATTCTTTTATATGCACAACTAAAATTTGTGCTTCAGAGTTTTTTTTTAATACACATATCTTTAGAAATATTTTGTTATATCGATTCAATATGAACAATTTTAAAAGGTGACTTTTTCAAACGCTTTCAAAGATTTTTTAAAATACTGTTATAAACCTTATATAGTAGAAGAAATAGAAAATAGGATTATTTTAGCCATATATGTAACTGTTGACTATAATCTACTTTTTCAATTTCAAAATTTATAGTAGTAATATTTTTATAATTGAATTTTAATTTGAAGACTTATATTAGGCCGCTCACAGATGGCGAGAGTCATTGGTAGGTGTAACATCATAGGGACCTGCGCATGTTTCGCCACGCCTATAATTTATTTATGTCTAATTATAAATGTTATGGGTAAGCAACGGGCAGACCGTTTGTATTCTAACCAATTGTGCCATGTAATATTATGTCTAATACAATGAATGCGCTTTTTGAATCAGTAAATTATAGTTATTATTTTCTCGTACGACAATCACTTTCATTACAGCTGACAGAGTATTTTTATTGCAATAGTCGCTATAAATATAGTTATATATTATTATATATTTTTTGAACACAACAGTGTACTATTTTTGTCTATTCTATTTATTCCGCTGAGATATAAATAAACAGTAAAATATTCTTAGAAACAGAAGTATTTTAAAATCTATTAATTGACCTAAATTTGTAAAGTTAATTGTTACTTAATCTAGTATACAAGTGACAGAACTACTTCGTCATTCAGGAGAATATAATAATATTCTATGCACGATTATGGTTATGTATGCAAATGGAAATTTTAAGATTTACAATTAACATTTATTCACTCGATAATTATTGGAGTATTGCACTTCATTGCTTGAGTTGTTTGCAATTGGCTGAAGCTAAGAATTCTTAATACAGTGATATTCAAAGTAATATCATTTAACTGTAAATAAAATGTTATTACTATATGTATTATATGTATCAATAATTAATTGATTATTATTTATGTATTTCAAATATTATATTTGTTAATTAAATATTTAATTTACTGATTATGTCATTGTAAAAATATTATGGTTTTTAGAATACTTAACGTTCACTTTATGAATGGTTAGTTGGATCACAGTATATAATAAATGCGAGATTTTTACAAAATAAGACTATTTTATCCGTATTAAAAGTCCGTATTGTATTTCTATACTAATTGATTGTTATCCATTATAGGTGAAGAAAATGTGTGGTTCTGTTACATATAATATTAATACAACGGCGGTGGTAGAGACAACTGAAAATAATTTGTCTGTAAGACAAAGTAATATCCAATATGCTACTTTCCCAGAGTCGCAAATGTCTCATTTCTTGAATACTATTTCAAAGAAACGTAGCTTTTATGCCCAGCTTGCAGATAATTTTTGCAGTGACGAAAGTTTTGCTGTTACGAAAGATCAACATTGTTGGAATGGAGACAGAATTGGAGAGTATGACAATATAAAATCTTTATTTTCTGAAAATATGTAACTGTTTACGATTTTAGGTATACAAAAACTGTGGCAGATGCAACTCTTGACATGCAGAAATACAATCCGGAAATTAAAACAAATATTAAGAATGTCGATAGTCGAGTAGCAAGTCTATCTGATAAACTGAGACATATACAACAGGTAAGATAACATAACAACATGTATGTTATAAATTTGAATATTAAATAATGATTTATATATTATTAAGATGGTAATGTCATCACTTGGAACTGTGTCTTTTCCGGAATCAGACTATATGCAAAGCGACCGTGCTGACGGTTCAGGTTCCGGTGGAGGTCCTGATATGTCCGAAGATGACGATGATGACTTAGCACGTGGATCTGGGTCTGGACATGAATCTTATGATCCGAAAGGTAATTTGTCCAGTATTTGAATAAAGACTCGTAATATTTACATATATTTTTAGAACCAGGAATTACGGAAATAGGTAAAGATGTCGATATAAAGTCCGATAAGCCAGCAAGTGGATCGAGTATGCAAAAATCTTCGTATATATTACAAATTATGTTTGTACTTTTGTCAATAGTTTTTCGACTTCTATAATTATGCTTTATTTCTGATTTTGGTTGATTGATATGGAAAGCAATAATTTATAAAACAACATTCAACACTTATATACTACAATTTTTATCAGCGTAAATATTGAATTTACTTGTTAAATTGAAAAACAAAATGTTGTGGTATTGGCTGAAATTTAAAATTGGCTGATTTTATTGTATTTAAAAAAATCAAATATTTACTATTAAAAAAAAAGAAATTGAATCTAATTATTTTTTTAGTGCATTAAATTTTGTTATTTTTTTCTTTAAGATGGATACAAAACTATTTGAAATAAAGTAAATGTATATAGCTTTGATTATATTGTAAGAGACTGTATATTTTATTAGAAAATAATTGTTTAATTCGCTGATGCCAATTACTATTATTTCATATTAATACATAGGAGTTTTTGGAGGTTAAACTGTAGAATAGCTTCCATTATTTTGTATCTAACATGGTATCAAATTTATGATTTGTAGATGCAAGCAGGCAAGCTCAAATTGATGGTCCTTCTTCCATCTTTAAAACTATCATGATTTTTTTTATTCATGAACATACTTTTTGATTTGTTGGTTAACATAAATTTAGTATTAAAAGTTCGGAAGGTCGGCACAATTGAATAATATAATAATTTAATAAATATGTGCCATACGCTTCTAGTCAAATCATACGACATCATGTTGGACGCATAAGAACTCTCCCAATAAATTGATGATTTTATAAGCTTGTTTATATTATACTACATACACACACACTCACACACATACATGTATGTATGTAACTTTGTACATCGTAATTTTAGTCATATCATTAAATATGTTTACAATTATAGTTTCTGAAAACATCACTATATAACTAGAAAATGAGAAATAGCTTTTAGAAAGTCTAAATGGTATTTTGTAATAGAAATTCCTACTATATTATAATGTAAACAAAAGAAAATATTTATATTTCTTTATTGATCGCTAAACCGTTGACATATGTAGATTTAAATATTAATTATAATGTATTAAATTATTTCTGTTTTATTTTTCATAAATGTCTGTGATTATGATATATTTTGAATTTATTGTCAAAAAAGAAGTATAGATTTTCTAAATAAGTAGAAAATTTTAACAAGATATTCAACTGAAATATGATTTTCAAGTAACGGTTATGAAATGTTTTGCCATGTTTAGCAAATATGTAACTAAATTATTAATTTATTTTTAAATGTTTTTTATAACTTACAATACAAACACGTTTATGTTGGTGTAATATATTATTGGAGAATGTACAGATAATGTTAAATTATATTTATAAATGTTTAAGATAGTTGAAAACAAATGTAAACTATATTCTTTAGATTGAAGATATTCAAAATTAATATAATACAATTTGAATCTAACGGAGAGCGATATGTTAATATGATAATTACTAAGAAATAATTTAATCGTGTCATAATAACAATAACAATAATGTATGGCATACATACACAATGGGATACGACATCAATCATTCCGGCCCGTGTCACGATAAAATAGAAAATTATTATTTTTCTCTTAATTTATTTTTTCCAAATATAATTTAGCCATGTATTTTAATTTCTCAATTTACTGTTAAATGACGCTTTAAATATAATTAAAATTACTTTTTTTAAGTTTTCTATAATTTTATCACCATTACTTTTGTTTCAGTTTGGACAATTGTTCATTTAGTATACATATATATGGTAATTCATATAATATTGACGAGTATTATTAAATTTCTATTCTCAATATTTTCAATTCAATATTTCAATGTAAAATTGGATACTGATTATATAAGAAAAATAACTTCTTAATACTTGCATGCAAAATGTTTAATTTAGAACTTTATCAACTAATACCTAGTCTTAGTATTTATATAATTTGCAATTATATTATGTTTATGTTGTGTCCTGAAAATAAAACTGTAGATGCCTTTAACTTTTATTCAATCCTCTTTGTTACAAAATATATCTTCATATCCATTAAATTTAAATAAAAAAATAAAATTAACTTATTTTTTTTGCTAACAATTCTAGACCATGATTTCACATTTATTTTTCATGGTATTATCTGACCTCATGCAATACTATAAATTTCTTGCTTTTTTAAATTTCGCGCGCTTTTTATGCGTGTGCGCACTGCAAGTAATTGAGGACAAGGGTGGTATCTGAGTTGGTATTGAAAAGAGAAGGCGGTATGTCAGCAATGTCAGTGTATTTTAGGTGCGACGTGAGAGATGTCTGTGTTGTGAAATGAAAGACAATATTTTCTTTTTCCACAATGTCTTTTATACCTTTAACTTTAGTGTGATATTAGTTTTACTACGCAATATATATGTTTCAAAGCATATACAATACTAATGTATTTATGCATCATTGAGTTTCAAAGTTGCATAGACGATTAACTTATATATTTTTATTGAATGAAATAGAGACTCAAAATGGCGCATAATATGCCTCCTTCCGTGAATTGTTCTTTGGACGATATCGACTTAACAGCCCTCAAAGTAAGTGATCTCTATTCATACAAGAATATAAAAATTCTCGAATTTAGCAATTTGATACTGAAGAAAAACATATAATAGTTGTTGATCACCGGCGATAGTAGCTAGTGATTCACACCCATGTTTATAATAATACAATATCAAGTGCTTACCATGAACAAACGCGTACAAAAGGAATTATATAAATATCGTATACATTTTGATTTGTTTATTTTATCATTTATTAATAATTTGATTATAATATTTATTTCTGCAGGATCCTGCTGGAATTTTTGAACTTATTGAAGTTGTTGGAAATGGAACCTATGGGCAGGTTTACAAGGTAAATTGTTTTAAAATAAATGCTATTAAAGATTTATTTCTAAAGTCACTTTTATATAAATGAATGTAATAATTACTTGTTTTAGTTCACAGTGTTTATATTTCAGAATTTACTAAATTTAAAGATTTTGATTTTATTTGTGTTATTAGTAATATATTATGTTTATTTTATATAGACATAGTTGATCAGTTATTGTTTAAACATTTATGATAATTGTGATTACATGATAAATATTAAATTTAAAAATGTTCAATATTCTCTAACATTTGTAGTCTATATCTAAATATGAATAATAATGCATGAAATATATTATCCATATTTAAATATAGACAACAATGCATTTTTCACTTTTCTTCAGTGGAGTATATTTGTGTGTAAGAATATGAATATATCTTATATTTATTTTAGGGTCGGCACACTAAGACTGGTCAACTTGCTGCTATTAAAGTTATGGATGTTACTGAAGATGAAGAGGAAGAAATTAAATTGGAAATTAATGTTCTTAAAAGGTACTCAAATCATAGAAACATAGCTACATACTATGGTGCTTTTATAAAAAAATCACCACCAGGAAAAGATGACCAACTTTGGCTTGTTATGGAATATTGTGGTGCAGGTATAGTGTTGATATTTTTAATTTGATGAAAAGGTAAAGTAGTTTTTTGTAGGGTCTGTTACTGATTTAGTAAAATCTACCAAAGGCCAAAGTTTGAAAGAAGAGTGGATAGCATATATATGCCGAGAAATATTAAGAGGACTGTCATATCTACATAACAACAAAGTAATTCATCGCGATATCAAAGGACAAAATGTCCTATTAACTGACAATGCAGAAGTAAAATTAGGTAGTATAAAACATTCTAATAAATACTTTACGAACATACTTGTTTGTTCTTAATATTATTTTAAAGTAAAAAAAAAAGATAGTTAACCATTAAGGCAATGAGGCATGTGCATAATTATTATTTGTGATATACATTGCTCAGGAGGCCCAACTATCCTTAATCCGCCACTGGTTTACATACACACAACTGGAACAAATATAATATATTTTATGTTTTTTCTTATAGTGGATTTTGGCGTATCCGCTCAATTGGATCGAACTATTGGTAGAAGAAATACATTTATTGGAACTCCATACTGGATGGCTCCAGAAGTCATTGCATGCGATGAAAATCCAGATGCTACTTATGACAATCGTAGTGATCTTTGGTCACTTGGAATTACTGCCCTAGAAATGGCAGAGAGTCAGCCGCCGCTTTGCGAATTACACCCAATGCGTGCTCTTTTCTTAATTCCTCGTAATGCTCCTCCTCGACTTAAAAGCAAGAAATGGAATAAAAAATTTCAAAGTAAGATTGGTCAAATTATAAATTACTTTTCAAAATTTATATATTTTTATAGGTTTTATTGAGACAGTATTAGTGAAAGATTATCATGAACGACCATATACAGAGCATCTGTTAAAACATGCTTTCATTAAGGATCAACCGACGGAGCGGCAAGTTCGAATTCAATTAAAAGATCATATTGACCGCTGTAAGAAACGTAAACAGGAAAAAGAACGAGAAGATTATAGATACTCGGGTTCAGAGAATGAAGAAGAAGAGCCGGCTTTACCGGGAGAACCAAGTAGTATTGTACAAGCGCCAGGTGGTGATACTTTAAGGAGAAATTTTCAACAAATTCAAGAAGGCAGAACACTAGGCCAGGAACAGCCTCATAGGTTATTTCTATTAGATTTATTAGCTGCTGCTGTTATTTTTAAAAATATTTTTGCAGACGTAGTAAGGATCGAGATGAAATTCCAGAACCTGGACCACCTGCCCGACCTCCCATACCACAAAGAATTATTGTTGTTCCAGATCCACCTCCGGCTCCTAGGAGGTATTTATAAGTGTACCATGTATCCAGTGAAACATTTTGTACCTGTACATAGTAATACTTTATGGAGCAATTAGGCTGTCAAACATAATTAGCTTTTAAAGCGAAAACTGTTTTAATTTTGTTTATAAAGCGGATGTGCATGTTTTGTAGGATACCTGGTACATTACAGTTTATTGTTTTAGAATTGGCTATAATACAATATTACATTTCCAGCATGATTTCTAGGCCATTGCCACCTCCTCCAGAGAGTGTTGTACCACGGCCTCAACAATCGCAGCGTAATTCACAATCTTCTCATATGTTTAAACCTTTGGTAAGTAGTTATTGTAAAGTAATCTGTATAAACATTATATATATTGTTTTTCATATTTATCAGCCACAGCATCGTAAACCAGAAGTGAGTATAAATTATGAAATACTATTCGATCATAAATGTTTTAACATATACATATTTGATTTTTCTTTATTTCAAAATATGAATATAAAACAATTATAATATTTTAGGAACTTGATGCATTAGCAGCACATTTAAATGAGTTGGGTGTACAACCGGAAGTGCCCCCTAGAAATAATCGTAATAAACAAGCACAATCAGCTGCTAATAATAATGTTGCTACCCCTTCCAATAATCATTCCGCGCAAGCAAGTGGACCTGTTGTTCTCGAAGCTCTTGTCGATAGTGATAGTGATTCCGAACCTGATGATAATGGTAGAGTCCGTAATGATGGAACATTATTGGCGAGTGATCCCCCAAAACCTCTGTAAGTTTTTAGAAATAGTATTCCTAATATTATTACAAATGCGGCCGTAGCCGTGTGGCTATGGTCGTTGGTATGGTATGGTTGTTGGTTCGACGTGGGGGCCGATAAACCCGAAAGGGGTAGACAATAGGTCCAAAAGAAATTTATATCAATAATAAATTGATATAAATCTCTTTTTTGAAATTAAAAAAATACAAATGGTAGAAAGACCTTGCTCAATATAGTAGTTAAATGTAAAATATATTTTACAAATGTGAATTTTTAAATAATTCTTATTAACGAAATATGTTCTATCCATTTATCCCATTTTTGTTTTCTTTTGAATTTTTGTTTGGTTAGTCCTGAATTTTCTTATAGGCCCGGTTTAGGTGTTGTAGCAGAAGGCTCTACTAGTAGTTCTATTCCAAGTACAACTGGTACTAGTAGTGCTCCAAACAGACCTTTGCCACCTACCCCAGATGACGAAGAATCGCAGGGAGATAAAACTCTTGTAGTTAGAAATAGGGTAAGTGTATTTTCTTCGATTTGCGTCTTTCTTTGTTGTACAATATTTTAAATTTAAACCTAAACATATTTTACACATTTTCAATAGAAAATTATTATGTTTATGGTTTAAATTTAGTACACTCGCATGCCTTCTAGTGCTAGTTTTCTCACGTGCTATGTTATTTTATATATGTTTACACATGTTTATAATGATCTATACATTAAAAATAATATAAATCGCAATCAAACGAAAACAAAAGCAGCAGTTGGCAGCCAGTCGGGAACAACAAGAAAGGGCGTATAGTAAAGATGATGAAATAGACGAAGCAACGTTACTGAAAGATTGGGACTTTGCGCGCTTTTTCCCTTCGACGTACAAGGAGCAGGAGTCAGCAGTTTCTTCGAATTGTCAATCATCCAAAATAGACGAAAGGTCCCCTCGTCATCGTCGCAATGAGAGTGATTCGAAAATCGGCCAATTTGCTCGTACTTTTCGACGCGAAAATTCCGATTTTTTCCCTATGTCTTCCCGGCATTCTGCAGTGTTTGCAGATAGGAATATTCTATTGCGATCTAGCGCCATCTTCAGCAGTCGTCGTAGTTCAGATGTTGGATTATCTAATAGCAATGGAGAGCCAGTTTTAACAGATTTTATGAAACGTGATGCGACCAAGGGAGAGGCAACCTCATTTAGATTATCTGAAAGGAAAGAGGTTTATAGTAATATAGTAGGAAGTGAAGTGCAGATACGTCCTAGACGTGAAAAAACTGAATCAGATATATTGAAGAAATATACAATAGCTAGAAAAGGGTTGAGGGAAAATAAAGAAATCAGAAATAAGGAATTGTTACATTTTACAAATGATCTGGAAAGTGATCAAAGAGGTAGTACTCGATCTTGTAACATACAGAATCTACATTCTACAAGTGATGAATATTTAAATTTGCAGGTAATTTGTTTTATATATACTGGAGATTCAACTTGTTCGTGCTTTATAACTTATTAACATTTCCAAATTAGATTTCTCATATCATCAAATTTAAAAAGAACTAAATAGTTTTGTTCATATTATGTTCAATAAATATAATTTTAGTAGTGAGGTTTCTAAACACACGAAATTTAATTTCTAATGTATAGTAGATAAATATAAACATTAATTTATACGAGTTCAATGATTTAATTTAGTTTATTTATATTTAAATAATTATTTGATGGTAGTTTTAAAATATTAATTTTGTAATTAATAAAGTGTTTCAACCTTTATCTAGCTCTTCAATTGATATAGAGGCATCATTGTTTATTAACAGCTTTATTAATAATATGTATTTAAATATGCGCGTGTGCTGCTTTTGAACTAATGAAAGTAATGTTTCCATTTTTACCAATATAATGTATTTCTATAGGATATATATATTGGTAATTAAAACTCGACAGAATGATAACCTGATTTATTTCTTTAGATGACACGTTGAAATGATGTCAAAGGGCATGAAGTTACTTTAAAATACAATTTATTTAAAATATACAATTTATATTAAAGCATGGAGATTGATGATGACTGACTGGCTGCCAAATAGTTGACTTGTGTATTTCACATGTGCACACACATATATATATATATATGTATATGTATGTATAATGTATGTGCGCGTACAATAATCTTGCAGCGATTTTATATATTTGATGCACTATAAGGTATGAGTTCAGTTGGCATGCATACTATTTTCAATATTCCATTTTTATTTGATCATTTATAATAAATTAATTCAAAACTGTTTAGTATTTAATAGACTTATTTTAAATAATAAAAATGGATTTTTGGAAATGTATATAGCTTCTTTATAACTATTACATTATGATATTAATAAATTCGTGTGTGTATTTTAATTCAAAGGGCGATGTGATTGTTGAATAGTGTCTACCCTAAATATGGATGTAATATAATGTATTTTATAGAATGGTCGAGGTAGCAGTGATCACGCAAGGCAAAGCAGTGTTCTCCCGGATTTGTTATCGCAAGCAAGTGGGAGTCCTGGCACTCCTTCATCTCGAGATAAATCTCAAAGCGAGGAGGTAAAATATGTCATATATTATATTTTAATTAATTATTCGTATAACTTATATGTCTCTAATATCTGTGTCTTTCTCTTGGTTTTGCCTAACCGAGTGGCGACGGTAACTTCATAACGTTGTAACTGTAAGTATGAATTTGTATAATCTGTTCAAATTTAAAATTATTTTATAAACCATATGTATATGTGTGTGTGTGTATATAAGTTACATCTATTTCTTGACTAACATCTATTATATTTTTTTTTTTCTTTATATAACTAAAATCAGAATATTAGATTATAAATGAGAGACTTACAATTCGAGACTTAAAATAGTTAATCATAGTTCCTCAGAACATTATTTTCAACCAAGTAAATTGTTGACAAACTATACAGTTAGTGTTATTTTTATGTAAGTAATTTGCTATATTTATATTAAAAAATAGCCAACTGTCCTTTTATATTTCAAATTTAAGTTTATTGATTATAAATATGTTAAATATGTGAAGTATATTCAATGTCGTTATTTAGATGACATGGTGAAAACAAGTTCATAGTTACATTATAACCTATTTTATTTTCTTCATTGCGACTAAACTTAAAATACTATATAAAATAGGTACTTCATTTTTTTTGATCATTTGTGTTAGATAAGCCATCTTTTTTTTTTGTAGTACCGGCAGGCCATACACGTTACGCAATCACCAAACAGAAACGCTACACCGATAAATATAAATTCGCTTGCCTTACAACAGAAACAACGTTCATTCCTTACATTTGGATTTGGCGCTGGAAGCGGAAACTCTAGGAGAGAGTCTCACGTAAATGTTAACGTGACACCGACGTCACATGATATAACATCTGATACTCCCGAAATAAGGAAGTATAAGAAGCGCTTTAATAGTGATATACTATGTGCTGCTCTTTGGGGTAATTTAGTGTTATTAATGTTATGTCAAATAAATATAAAAAATGCTACTTTATTCAGGTGTAAATTTGTTGATTGGAACCGAACATGGATTGATGTTATTAGACCGTAGTGGACAAGGAAAGGTTTACCAGCTAATATCGAGAAGAAGATTTCAACAAATGGAAGTTTTAGAAGGGCAGAACATTCTTGTCACAATTTCTGGAAAAAAAAATCGTGTTCGGGTTTATTATCTTAGTTGGCTCAAGAGCAAGATACTTCGTACCGATGGCGTAGTTGATGTAAGTAAATATAATGTTCATATGTAACTAATAGTATATAAATATATCTTTATAGCAAGTGGAAAGGAGGAATGGCTGGATTAATGTAGGCGACTTACAAGGGGCCGTGCACTTTAAAATAGTCAAATATGAACGGATAAAGTTTTTAGTTATAGCTTTAAAAGATAGTATAGAGATATACGCTTGGGCTCCAAAACCATATCATAAATTTATGGCTTTTAAAAGTTTTGCGGAATTAGCTTATAGACCACTATTGGTTGATTTAACCGTCGAAGAAGGAACAAGACTTAAGGTTATTTACGGAAGCGGTGATGGTTTCCATGCTGTTGATTTGGATTCAGCTAGTGTTTACGACATTTATATACCGAAACACGTGAGTATTATTTTATTCGATGTTACTCTTTATTCGAAGCCTATCGTGGCACCGTTAATTGCTACTTGAACTACTGCTATATACAGGAATACCTGGCATAATGCGAGGAATCGGTTCTGCCAATAACCCGTACTGTCTAAAACCGTACAACAATGAGTTTATAAAGTAGGGAGGACCACGCGTCATCCGAGGCTCGACTTTCATTTGATCACAAATAGTTGAAAAAAGTGTTTATTTCGAATTTGACAGTATTAAAATAAGATCGCGGTTTACTTGTTAAGTATAAAATTTGATCGCGACCATTTTTAGGAGAAACGTTTATCTCAAGAACTAATAAGTTGCACAACCCTGGTATAGAAGTCGCAAATAATTATTATTTATATATGAAAATATAATTTTATGTACTATCTTTTAGAATTCATTTTTATATTGCTCAATTTTCAAAACGCACTGATCGAAGTCTGACTATTAGAGGTATTCCTGTATATGGTGGAAATAACGGAAAATACGAAGTTCGTTTCTGAAAAAATATAATCTACATTGAATTTTATTACCTACCCTTTAATACCTACTTTGGGCCAAAGTCGACCGAACTTTAAGTCATTTAATCATTATTTTCCAAATTCGAATAATGCAGCTTTAGTGATCATATAATTTAAATTTACAGAATACAGTTGCTATTTCTCCGCATTGTATAGTGACGCTACCTAATAGCAATGGAATGCAACTTTTGCTATGTTACGACAATGAAGGTGTTTATGTTAGTACATATGGTCGAATATCTAAGAACGTTTTACTACAGGTAAATTATATGTACTTGGTAATTAAATATATGTATATAATTATTTTTATTTTAGTGGGGTGAAATGCCTACATCAGTCGCTTATATCGGAACTGGTCAAATCATGGGTTGGGGCAATAAGGCAATTGAAATAAGATCAGTAGAGTCCGGTCATTTAGATGGAGTATTTATGCATAAAAAAGCCCAAAGATTAAAATTTTTGTGTGAACGTAATGATAAAGTTTTTTTCTCTAGTGCTAAAAGTGGGTCATCTTGTCAAATATATTTTATGACGTTAAATAAACCAGGAATGGCTAACTGGTAACATAAATCAATATTACGACATTACTTTAAGTTTAATATTTTTTTACTATATTTTCATTAGATAGATCAGAAACGGTTGGCTTGAACATTTATATAAATTATATTTATTATTAATAGTATTAGATTTTTCTATTCGATATTTAAAAGCATAATCATTTAAATAAGTAAATATTTTAAATATTTTGAATTTTATGTATTCCATCTTGAAAACGCAGAGATGAATATGAAATATAATAATTTAGTTATATAATATAGAGCAATAATTGAATATTTATTCTTAAGTTGCTTACAAACATTAATAAAAATAATAATTTGTTTTGTCGTTGTTTAATAATATTTATATAAATATATATATGAAATACATTGTTTTATTATTTTTTATCAATTTGAATGTTAATATCTGTGCCAACCTTCAACAGTAAAATGCTCATAATATTATCTTTAGTATTCTAAAGGTAAGAAACAATAAATACATGCAAATATTATACAAATTTTATATAAAACCGAAAAAAATGAATATGACAATGTATTTTAATGTAGTAACTTTTTATATGTAGTGTTAAACATGACGTATTAATAAATAAAACTGTATTTAGATAAAGATATGTATCAAAATGTATGTCCATTTTATTTCAATTCTGCATTATAACGTCAGTTCTTGAAAGACTCCTTGAAAAATTCTGTAGAGGTAATGATATACAATATATGGTGGTATAATGGTTTCTATATTCAAAAACAAATTGCATGTATAACCATTATCATATAACAATTCTTGTTAAATGGAATATGTATTTATATTTATATACCTAAAACTAGTATAATTTAATTGAAAAATTAGTCACTACTAATCACTATGTAATAACTATTGTCATGATACAAATATAAAAGGTACACCCCACAGTCGTTCCATTTTCGTCCTATTTCGCGTATTCATATAATTAAGCCGTCCTCTAGAATTATTTCACACACGGCTGAACAGTCTTTTGTCTTCCAGATCCCGACCGATGGCATCAATTAGTCAATTAACTTTTTTTTTAAGTTTATGAGGCATCGACAGCTTAGGTCATTAGCCTCTATCACAATCACAAAGGACTCATACAAAATACAGCAACAAGTAAGTTAAAATAAATGAATTAAATATAATTAAAATAGGTAACATATTAAAATAAAGCAACAAGTAAGTTAAAATGAATTATATGTAAATATAAGTAAAATGGGTAAAAGTAACATATTAAAATCAATCGAGTGGATAGTACATTCTTTAGAATTGTAAAAGTCTCGACTCGTTCAAAAATGAAATTATAGATTCGATGGAACCCCTCTTGTTGTCGAGATCGACAACATTAATTTCTCCATTTTGCAGAAGAAATTACAGAATGAATCAACAAGTACTTGGGTAAGTGGGTATCGAACCTACTCAATCCAGCATGTAAAAGTACGAACAAAGTCAGGAACAAAAAAGGATATTTTGTTGGAATAGGCCCTACTCAATTCAACCCCTGTAATGGCTAACGGAAAGTGATCTGAAGCATATTGGAGAGGTGCAATATTTTCAGTACAATATCTGTATTTTTGGATATACATCCCAGAACTGGACAAGTGTATCTCCTTTCGAAATAATTATATTTGTTTACTGTTGTGCAATACATTTTAAATATACACTTACTGGAGTTTACTTGTAGTTCAGTTTATTTAAATCCTAAATGAAATTCTAAATAGCCTAAAACAAATTAGTGAAATTTATCCCACCTTATAGTCCTCGTAAATGTTCCTTCAATCAGTCTGGAAAGCTAAAATAAATTAAATATATCCAATGGCACTTACAAAACAACCTTGGGAATAAAGAACTAAAAGTAAATTTCACAAGGATTTTATCGCCATTCTACTAATTTAACAATACTCACTAATGAATAGACTAATACAAGTCTTAAGAAAGACTAAAATGTTTAACAAAAATAATTAAATTTATTTGGATCAGAACAAACTGGGTTGAAAGTAGTCAAGCAGTCGCGGATACAAATATGAATAGTGCGAAAACGTTAAAGCAATAAAAACTATTTGATAGGATAAAGTAATTATGTGCTCTCCATGTACTA
>NW_017100103.1:291669-291886 GCF_001412225.1 Nicrophorus vespilloides | reverse complement strand
TAATGCAATTTTTTTACTTATTGAAGTATCATTCAGAAACGAAGCAAAATTTTTAGCGCTAATGCAAAATTTTTACTTATTGAAGTACCATTCAGAAACGAAGCAAAAAATTTTACCGCTAATGCAAAATTTTTACTTACTGAAGTATCATTCAGAAGCGAAGCAAATTTTTTTACCGCTAATGTAAAATTTTTACTTATTGAAGTACCATTCAGAA